>NC_139037.1:41161997-41335691 GCF_964662115.1 Mustela nivalis | reverse complement strand
TACTTTAGACCAAATGGACCTAACAGGCAATATAGGACATTCCATCCAACCAGAAGAATACACGCTCTTCCCAAGCACACACAGAACATTCTCCAGGATAGATCATACGTTAGCTCACACAACAAATCTTAGCAGATTTAAGAAAACTGAAATCATACCAAGTATCTTTTCTAACCACAATTGTATGAAATCAGAAATTGATAATAGGAGGAAAGCTGGAAAATTCACAATTATGTGTAAATTACATAACCACTTCTGAACAACCAAAGGGCCAAGGAAGAAATCATAAGGAAAGTAAAAAGGTATCTTGAAACAAGTGAAAATAGAAACCCAACACACCAAAACGTGAGAGATAGCAAAAGCAGTTCTAAGTGGGAAATTTATAGCAATAAACACTTATGTTAAGGAAAGAGAAAGATCTTGGGGTTCCTGGGTAACTCAGTTGGTCAAGCATCTGCCTTTTTTTTTTAAGATTTTATTTATTTATTTGACAGACAGAGATCACAAATAGGCAGAGAGGCAGGCAGAGAGAGAAAGGGGGAAGCAGGCTCCCCGCTGAGCAGAGAGCCCGATGTGGGGCTCAATCCCAGGACCCTGGGATCATGACCTGAGCCAAAGGCAGAGGCTTTAGCCCACTGAGCCATGCAGGCACTCCAAGCATCTGCCTTTGGCTCAGGTCACGATCCCAGGGTCTTGGAATCGAGCCCTGAAATGGGGGGGTGTCCCTCCTCAGCAGGGACTTTGCTTCTCCCTCTCTCTGCCCCTCCCCCTGCTCCTGCACTTTCTCTCTCTCTCTCTCTCTCTCTCCCTCAAATAAATGCCAGAGGGAGAAGCAAGCTCCCTGCTAAATAGGGAGCCCAAGGCAGGACTCGACCCCAGGACCCTGGAATCATGACCTGAACCAAAGGCAGATACTTAACCCACTGAGTCACCCAGGTGTCATGGTCCCAGGGTCCTGGGATCGAGCCCCGTGTCAGGCCCTCTGCTCAGCAGGGAGCCTGCTTCCCCCCAACCCCCGCTCTCTCTCTGCCTGCCTCTCTGCCTAATTGTGATTTCTGTCTGTCAAATAAATAAATAAAATCTTCGAAAAAGAAAAAAAAGTCCCAGCCAGAGTGATCAGGCAAGGAAAAGGAATACTAGGCATCCAAATAAGAAAGAAGTCGAATTGTCACTCTTTGCAGAAGACATATTACATACAGGAAACCTTATACAGTCCACCAAAACATACAAAAAGTTGCAGGATACAAAAGAAATGTACCAAATCTGTTGTGTTTCTAATTAATTAAGAAATCCATTTATAGGGGTGCCTGGGTGGCTCAGTGGGTTGGGCCTCTTCTTTCGGCTCAGGTCATGATCTCAGGGTCCTGGGATCAAGCCCTGAGTTGGGCTCTCTGCTCAGCAGGGAGCCTGCTTTCCCCTCTCTCTCTGCCTCTCTGCCTACTTGTGATCTCTCTCTGTGACAAATAAATAAAATTTAAAAAAAAGAAATCCATTTATAATTGTATCCAAAGGAATAAAACTGACCAAAGTCATGAAAGACCTGCACACTGAAAACTAAAAGAAATTGAAGAAAACAAATAAATGGAAAGCTGCCCTGTGTTCACGGTTCAGAAGAGTATGGTTAAAATTCTACCCAATGCTGTCCACATACATTCAGTCCTGGGCTGGCAGCCACAGCATGGCCTTGGGGGCTGATGAGGCAACAGAAGTCACAGTGGAGGTTGGCTCAGGCTGGCCTTTTGAGGAGCAGCTGCCCCACCAGAGCCAAGTCCCTCCTTGTGTTTTATTTTCAGGTGCCACGAGCTCCACGGCATACCCAGGTGGACAATGCGATAGCCAAGTTAGCCAGAAAACAACCCCAAGTGACGTCCGTTAATTTGGAAGCTAAGCCATTCCTGACATATCTAAAAAATATGGAATTAGTTCCCACCTTTCTGCTTTTCAAGAATTCTCAGAAAATTGACCGATTCAATTATGCACATATCCCAGAGCTGGCCAAAAAAGTTCAGGGACGTGCATGTAGGAGGTTTCCTTTTTTTTCCCCTAATTTTATAAAAAGATTTTATTTATTTGACAGAGACAGAGAGAGAGAGCACCCAAGCAGGGGAGCAGGAGGCAGAGGGAGAGGCAGACTCCCTGCTGAGCAGGGAGCCTGATGTGGGGCTCGACCCCAGGACCCAGAGATCATGACCTGAGCTGAAGGCGGAAACTTAACTGACTGAGCCACCCAGGGGCCCCTATGTGGTTCCTTTCCACCCAGTAGTAATGAGCATCCTTTGAACCTCAGCCTGTGCCTGAAGAAATTCACCCCAGCTGCCGCTCACATGTTGTTTATGAAAGACACTCTTCAGGATCCGTCCTCTGGTCTCAGCAAGCAGATGGGAGAAATTCTTAACAAGCATAATTTTTGGTTTAGCAGTTTTGATACCATCTCAGATGAAGTTCCTCGGGGCCTCAAAACTTATTCTAACTGGCACACCTGCCCCCACCTCTGTTTCTGAAAAGCTCATAGGAGGACTTGATTGAATTAAGGAGCTGGAAACATCTGGAGAGCTAGATACAATTTGCCCCCACGCCCCCAAATTAAGGAAAGGCTCAAAGTACTTACAAATACGGTTTAAAAAAAAAAAAAGATTTTATTTATTTATTTGACAAAGAGAGACACAGCGAGAGAGGGAACAGAGCAAAAGGAGTGGGAGAGGGAGAAGCAGGATCCCCGTGGAACAGGGAGCCCAATGTGGGGCTCGATCCCAGGACCCCGGGATCATGACCTGAGCTGAAGGCAGATGCTTAACGACTGAGCCATCCAGGTGCCCCCAAACACAGCTTTTGTATGAAAAGCACCAGGAAGCAAAATGTGGGTGCCGCTTACAAATTCTAGAAATACTAACTAGTACAGGTGTCGAATGTGAGGTATTTGGTATGATATGAGATATTTGGAGTTTGAAGAATTTTGACAATTAAAGTTTTGCTCAAATTGACCAACAGACCCTCAACTGTGAAAGGGAAGCTTGTCAAACATCTGCATGTTCTTAAAAAGACTGAAAGAAGATGGTGCATTGCTGCCTATACTAAAAGGAGAAAATTAGTGAATGTTAAACCTGGCCCCTAACTGCTGCAAAAAATAATTAATTACGATGGAACCATTCATGAGTTAGTCTTCAGAAACGGACAAACAGTAGAAAAATGCTATTCACTGTTACACTTCAGGTAGTTTCAAAAGTTACACTAAATAAATGTATGTTACTTTTTTTTTTTTTTTTAAGATTTTATTTATTTATTTGACAGAGAGAAATTACAAGTACACTGAGAGGCAGGCAGAGAGAGAGAGAAGGAAGCAGGCTCCCTGCTGAGCAGAGAGCCCGATGCGGGACTCGATCCCAGGACCCTGAGATCATGACCTGAGCCGAAGGCAGCGGCTTAACCCACTGAGCCACCCAGGCGCCCCTGTATGTTACTTTTTTCACCAAAACCAGAATGCCCTAAACATCCTCAAATTCAATATAATTAACAAGTAATTAAATCCTAGCCCCTATCAAAATTCCAATGGTTTGTTTCACAAAAATAGAGAAAGCAATCCTAAATTTCATACAGAAGCATAAGGGACCTGAGCAGCCAAAGCAATTGTGAGAAAGAAGAAAGCTGGAGGTATCACATGGCTGATTGATTTCAAACTCTACTACAAAGCTGTAGTGATCAAAACAGTATGGCACTGGCGTAGCCGCAGACATATAGATCAGTGGGACAGGACCAAAGGCCGAGAAATAAACCCATGCACATTCAGTCAACTAACACTTGACATAGGAGCTGTGAACATTCAATGGGGAAAAGACAGTCTCCTCAATAGTCTTGGGATAACTGGATATTTACATGCAAAAGAGTGAAACTGGGTGCCTATTACACCACTCACAAAAATTAACTCGAAATGGATTAAAGACTTAAAAGTAAGACCTGAGAGCATAAAACTTCTAGAAGAAAACACAGATGTTACAGAACACTCGATGCACAATGCAGGAGAGAGAAAAAAGAAAAAGAAAAATGCTGTAGTCCTGAATTTGAGTTGGAAGTATCCATATAGGGACGCCTGGGTGGCTCAGTCGGTTAACTGTCTGCTTTTGGCTCAGGTTGTGATCCCTGCAGTGTTCTGGGATGGAGCTCCATGTGCCCCCCTACCTACTGCCCCCTTGCTTGTGCCCTCTCTCTCTCTCTCTCTCTCTTGCTCTCTCTCTGATAAAGAGATAAAAAAAAATCTTTAATAAAAAAAGGAAGTATCAATATAAACTCATGATGTATTTTATCCTTAAAAATATGTGACATATGGGGCGCCTGGGTGGCTCAGTGGGTTAAGCCTCTGCCTTTGGCTCAGGTCATGATCTCAGGGTCCTGGGATCGAGCCCCATATTGGGCTCTCTGCTCGGTGGGGAGCCTGCTTCCCCTGCCCCCCACCTGCTGCTCTGCCTACTTGTGATCTCTGTCTGTCAAATAAATAAAATCTTTAAAAAAAAAAATACATGACATAGGGGCGCCTGGATGCCTCAGTCATTAACTGTCTGCCTTCAGCTCAGGTCATGATCCCGGGGTCCTGGGATCGAGCCCCGCACTGGACTCCCTGCTCTGGGGGAAGTCTGATTCTTCCTCTCTCACTTCCCCTGCTTGTGTTCCCTCTCTCACTATCTCTCTCCCTCTGTCAAATAAATAAATAAAATCTTAAAAAAAAAAAGATTTTATTTATTTATTTGACAGAGTGAGAGATCACAAGTAGGCAGAAAGACAGACGGGGTCGGCGTGGGAGAGGAGGCTCCCTGCTGAGCAGAGAACCTGATGTGGGGCTCGATCCCAGGACCCTGAGATCATGACCTGAGCCGAAGGCAGAGGCTTTAACCCACTGAGCCACCCAGGTGCCCCAATAAATAAAATCTTTAAACAAAAATATGTGACATAGATGAATTCATATACAATACAGATTAGATGTAACACATTAGAGGCAAAACAGAAGGTGAGTAAAAGAGCAAGACTATCGTCTTGAATCTGGATGTAAATTGTTACAACCACTTTGGAAAATGATTCCACAATATCTAGGAACAGGAAATATTACACATACCATACGACTCGCTGGCATATATGCTAGAGAAATTCTTAAACAGATAAACCAAGATAAGAGTTATAATAATGCACATGGATATGCTCTCTACAGAAGCTATCAACTAGAAACGACCCAAATAACCACCAACGGTATGATGTGCAGTGTCCTTCACTGGAAGATTATCCAGCAATCCGCATGAATGACTCCAACCACACACAAACACATGAATGAATCTTTAAAATGTAAGACTGGGGGCTCCTGGGTGGCTCAGTGGATTGGGCCTCTGCCTTCAGCTCAGGTCATGATCCCAGGGTTCTGGGATCGAGCCCCACATCGGGCTCTCTGCAACTCGGGGAGCCTGCTTCCCGCCCCCCTCTGTCTCTGCCTGCCTCTCTGCCTATTTGTGATCTCTGTCTGTCAAATAAATAAATAAAATCCTTTAAAAAATAGCATTTTAAAAAATAAATAAATAAAATAACACGTAAGACTGAGCGGAATAAGCACAGAAGAGAGCACACAGTCTGATTTGATTAATATAAGACCATCCCAAAGCGTTCAACACCAGACAATAATCTAAGGACACCTGGTAGCAAAACGAGATGGAAAAGTACAGGGGTAAGGAACACATGAGTCAGACGTGTGGCTATACCTGAGAACATTACAGGGGGATGTCTAGAGCGGGGACACAGGGCACAGGCGGGAGCCAAACTATTCTAATTCTTAAGCTAGGAAGTACATCCATGGGCCTGTTCTTTTCTTTAAATTGTACATATAGGTTTTCTAGCCTCAGTGTACATGATCTATTTCTCAATATGAAATGGAAAAAGATACGGAAAAGCATGACTCCGAGTTAAACCTTGAGAGCAGCACAGAATGAGGGAGACTGGCAAACATGCTCGAACAAGGGGGATCTCGGACATGCTTAGGGGCCCTTCTCTCGGTGACAGTGGCCGGGAGACATGGACTAGGGCAGACCAGTGAGTTTCTGTTCGAGGAGGAGAGAACGTGAGACCACATTTGCTCTTGATGAAGACCTAGGGAAGGATCTTGCCCCAGCCCTGAGCAGGATGGAGAAGGGAGACAACCAGGACCAGACAAGGGGGGCTCAGCGCAGCCCTGAGGGCTGGGAGGAGCCCCTGCAGCACAAAAGGAAGGGTAGAGATGCAGAATGGAGACCCTGGAGGACTTGCATGGAGGGCTGCTCCGAGGGCCCTGGCCCTGGAGACCCACCTCCCACATGGACATGGTCCCGGCAGTGAGGGGCAGGTTTGCAGCTGGCTCGGTGGTCCCTGCCGAGGAGGGAGCTGACCTGAGTCAGGAACTCTGCTGTGACCTCAGAGCCAGATGACTGTCTCCTGGAATAGCAAATCAGGAGCCTAGAGGTCTTCGCACTTCATGCCAACTCTGGGTCTCCGGGTGGTGTGTCCTCTCCCCAGCAGGCGGTCGGTCCCAGCTGTGCAAGAGCAGGTCTCAAGGACACAAGGTGGGCCCACGCGTGCAAAGTCACACCCAGCGTCATTGAAGGGACATGGACATTGTCCCACATAGGGACCCACGTGCAAACCGCAGACCTGCCTTACTCCGTGGTTCGCTCAGCTAAGCGGGACCAGTAACTCGCCTTTTTCTCAGGCTGTTGGCACCTTCCCCGCGTGTCATGGTGGCTGGGGGATAATGACTCTTCGAGACACACCATCCTGGTGAGGACCAATCAATGACTCGTCTCCTTAGAGAGCCCCTTCCTCAGGGGTCTCTTCTGGTTTCCCCTGGAGGTGGCAGCTCCCAGGTAGTGGTGATGCGATCTGTTCCCGGGGCTGGCGGCGCACGGACTCCCAAAGCTGGCTTGTGCAGTGCCGTGGGGACCTCCAGCCCCTGTACCCTTTAGGATCCAGAGCCACTACCCTGGTCCAGTCCACCCCGGGGGCACCCCAGCCTCTAGGGCTGCTGCCACCCCGTCTTTGACTACTGCCCCATCTGCCAGAGAGCGCTCACTCACTCACGCAATAGGGGCACTTACTATGCTCCTATTAGTGTTCTCAGCGCTTTACGTGTACTGACCCATTCACTTCACCAGTATCTCGGGAGTCAGATGCCGGACACGGGGCTGGACCCAGCTGTGGCGACCGCAGTCTCAGACCCTGTCGCTTTGGAGACTGAGGTCTGGGGTAAGACAACCTGGGAATGCCCTTGGTGGGGGAGGGGGGGTACAGGCTTCAGACGAGCCCCTGCATACTTCAAGAAGTCTCCCTGCCCCCACCTCTACCCAACATCCCAACACACCTGCGAGAGCTGGCTGCTTTGGATGCTTCCCCTTGCTTCCCTCCCCTTGGCTTAATGGGCTCTGACCTACTTGTGCCCCATGGCTGCCCTGCAACAGCTTTATTCAGGTCACGGAGATCTCCATCTTTCCGAAGCCCCGCTGCAGACCCCGCCCTTTCTGCAAGGCTTCTGCGGTGCCACCTGAACCCACGCTCCCTTCCCCGCCAGCCCCCCTCACTAGCCGCTGCTGCTCCATCCCTTTTGCCAAGAGTCAGATGTGGGGCCCCTTCCCTTTTCTGTCTCACCCTCCCTCCCTGTGACCTCAGCCATGATTTCGAACCCCTCTCGGTCACCAGCCCTGTGCTCCACACTTAGGTATCCAGCCGCCTGCTCCACATGACAGACAGAGTGAGGTCTGTCCTCTGCCTCCAGATGGCAAAGCAGAATTTTCCATTTACACTCCCACACGGAACCGGTTCTACCACATCTTCCCCTCCAGGGAAGGGGTATCGACCCAGGTGTTCAGTCCAAAACCCAGTGAGTCATTCTTTCTTTCCCCATTCAGACCAAATATGACAATCTTTAAATATGTTTTTGTTTTTTGTTTGTTTGTTTGTTTTAAGATTTATTTATTTATTTATTTGACAGACAGAGAGATCACAAGTAGGCAGAGAGGCAGGCAGAGAGAGAGGGAGAAGCAGGCTCCCTTGCCGAGCAGAGAGCCTGACTTGGGGCTCGATCCCAGGACCCTGAGATCATGACCTGGGCCGAAGGCAGAGGCTTAACCCACTGAGCCATCCAGGCGCCCCTACTTTTTTTTTTTTTTTTTAAGATTTTATTTATTTATTTGACAGACAGAGATCACAAGTAGGCAGAGAGGCAGGCAGAGAGAGAGAGGAAGGGAAGCAGGCTCCCTGCTCAGCAGAGAGCCCGATGTGGGACTCAATCCCAGGACCCTGAGATCATGACCTGAGCCGAAGGCAGAGGCTTAACCCACTGAGCCACCCAGGCGCCCTTTGTTTGTTTTTTAAAAGACAGAGGGGTGTCTGGCTGGCTCAGGCAGGAGAGCATGCCGCTCTTGATCTCTCAGGGTCGTGAGTTTGAGCCCCACGTTGAGTGTAAAGATTACTTAAAAATAGTCTCTAGGGTGCCTGGGTGGTTCGGTCGGTTAAGCAGCTGCCTTCGGCTCAGGTCATGATCCCAGGGTCCTGGGATCGAGCCCCGCATCAGGCTCCCTGCTCAGCTCTCCTCCTCTCCCTCTCCTTCTGCCTACTTGCTATCTCTCTGCCAAGTTTAAAAAAAAAAAAACAATCTTTAAACATAAATAAATAAAAAAGACAGAGAAGGAAGAAGAAGGGGACAGGGAGGAAGGGAGGAAAGGGGCCCCCTCACAGCTAAATGCAACCTTTCCCCCCGACCCCTAGCCTCAAGACCCCATCATCCCCACCCCGGGTTCCCCTAGGACCCCAGGACCCCTCACCCACACATGTGGTTCCTGACCCCCATGCACAACAGGGTGGACCCCCCCGCCCCACTCCCAGTCCACGTGGTACTGGCCTGGTCAGTCTGTGTCCTCACAGACACAGCCTTCTCAGCCAGCGGGCCTTCCTCCACTCCCCACAAGGTCTGTTCCCCACATCGGAGGAAGACCCCCTCCCCAGGGTCACAGTCCACCGCCGGCATGGTGGGGGTGGCAGGAGAGAGACCCCCTCTGGCGACACGGACAGCAGCTTGGGGCTGAAACCTACCCCAGGCCAAGGGCCCTGCGGAAGAGGCTGGCCAATCCTCTCAGTGCTGCTGGCCCCGGGTGGAAGAGGCTGTTTCCCAGACAATCTTGGATTGAAGGAGGCTGAGTAAACCCTGCGCCGGGGGAAAAACCCCTCCTGGGCTCCAGCCCCAGCTTGAGGGTCCACAAAGCTGACTGAGGATGGGCACAGGTGGCCCGGGCGCTGTCCCAGATACGTGAGCCGGCTTCATCACACTGGTGCCTCGGCCAGATGTGTGGCTGGTAGGTTCGGGCCCATAAGACAGTCACACACCCCATGGGCCGGGCAGGTGTGTGTGGCATGCAGGTGTGGAGAGAATGTGCCTGGGCGGGGGATAGCAGGAGTGACAGCAGCAGTGCTGCTGGCCGCTTCCCTGCCAAGTCCAGATGTTTCAGGACCACAGTCCTCCCAGCCCACAGGAGCCCAGGGGGGCCCATGTCCTCTGCAAGACAGGAAAAGGCCAATTGTGACGCCCCCCCCACCCGCACCCCCAGGTTCCAGGGCAGCCCAGCAGTGTGCTCAGGGCCAGAGAACAAAGATGGACAGGGAGAAGGCACCTGCCCCAACAGCTACGTCCCTCTCAGGTTCTCCAGGTTCCCTGGGACCCCACACCCTTCCTGGGCTCTGTCTCCAGGAACCAGGCACCTGGCCAGTACCCATTGCCTCAGGATGGTCCTGCAACCCCAGGAGACACTGTCACACACAATCCCAATCCCTCTCCAGATTGTTCTGGAGGAGCCCCCCCACCTCCACCCAGGCCCCATCGGCCCCTCCTTTCTCTTAGCCCCCCCACCTCAGCCCAAGCATGCACTGGGGTCTCCCAGCCAGGGACCGCCCCCCCAAGCCCACTCAGGGTGCGCAGAGCCCTAATGCCCACACACCATGCAGGGTGATGTCCTCCAGGGCAGCCCTGGGTGGAAGGTCACTGGCGAACCCCCAGACCCACCCTCAGATCCCAACCCACGGCCCTGCGGAGCTCCTGCAGGCTGAGCCTCCTCCTACCCCCACAGCTGCCACAGCCCTCTCCTCTCCTGGGGAGCACCTGCTAACTAGAGGCGAGATGGGGGTTGGCGTGGGAGAAGCTGGTGGTGAGCAGAGCCCCACACATCTCTACTTCTCCCCGTCAGCGCCACAGACTGGCCCACAGACCCCACATCATTGCTTGGCCCACGCTGCTCTCCAGAATTCTGCTTCTGTGGGTTTCCATGCCCTGCCCCTCCCAGGTCCCATGAACACTCCCCCAGCTGCGCGCCCCTTCTAGCCCCTCCAGAGCAAGACCACAGAAGGCGCTCAAGTTCCTCTGCAGCTCAGCCCACTCTCATCTTTGTTTTCTGGCCAGAGAGCGGCAGGAAGCGCTGCCCAGGAGGGCTCAGCACCATCCCCTGCTACCCTAGGACTGGGAAGGCACCCCTAGCCCACAACCCACTCCCAGAGCCCTCCCAGACCCCACCATCCCAGACACACACACACACACACCCCAGAGCCTACAGCCAAATACAGGACTTAGGCCTTTTCTGTTTGTGAGCTGGGCCTCCAATGGGTCTCCAAGGCTGAGAACTCATGAAATCACCTGGCTCTGGGGGCACCCCACTGTGTAGGAAGAGTGGGGAAAGGACACCAGGTTCTATTGTCCTTAATTCAATCTCCCTCCCTTTCTTTCTCTGCCTCTTGCTCGTTGACTCTCAATATCCTTCTCAATCTCTCCCTACCATTCTCTCACTCCGTCATACAATGTCTCTCTCTCTCTCACCATCTGTCCTGATCAGTCTCTCAGGCTCTCTCTCAAACATGCACTCACTCACGTCTTTCTCAATATCTCAAGGACTCTCTCTCTCTTTTCTCACACACGCGCACACACACACACACACACACGCACACAGAGCAGGGGACCCAGCACTCAAAGGTCTGCTCTAGGCAGGAGGACTGAACCAGGGCCCCAGCACAAAGGCATGCGTGGGAGTACCCCCGGGACACCCCTGCACACACCTGATATGCAGCGTGTACAGCATCAGTGCGAACCCCTACTCTTAGGTCTTTACATCCCACATGTGGCTCCTCGACTGGGTAACTAAGGCTGCCCTTGGCCTTGCAAACCAATGGGTAGTGGGGTCCTGAGTTGAGACCCTAAAGGTCAGAGCAGCATGGAGACAAGAGTGAACGGCCAGACAGATCCCAGCCTAGAGAGCTCACTGTTTAGTGAGGAGACAGACATCAATATGACGCATAAAGTACAGCGGTGGCCAAAGGCACAGTTGGTGCTACCAGGTGCCAACATCCGGGAAGACATCCTAGGGGCAGGTGGGTCTGGCACCCAGGCCTGGATGGTCATGGGTCATCTGCCTAGGTCAGAGTCTGACTCTCATACTGCTCCCTCAGTCTCAACAACCATCAGGTCCACATAACTCCTGAAAACCGACTGGAAGATGCTGCTTTTGGAAAACAAGCTTGGAGAGCAGGGACCCCAAATTCTGGGTTTTCAGTGACGTGTAATGCCTGGAAGCCTGGCTTATTCCTGTGGCCGAGAGCTGAAGGAGTTAACCAGGAAGGAAAGTGTTGAACAGAGAGTGGATCCAAGTAGAGGGAACAGCCTGTGCAAAGGCTCTGTCGTAAGGGACAGTGGCGGTCACAAGTCCTGACGGAGGCGATACAGAACCCTGGGGCCCAGAGAAAAAGAGCCAAGTATGGCCAGAGATGAGGCCACTGCTGCCTAGGGTCACGCATTCCTTTGCTCCTGACTTGCCACAAAGCACAGCCCATGAACTCAGAGTGGGGCTCCACACTGTAAGGACTCAGGCCGGCTGGATAAGGGAAGCCTGGTACCCAGGCTACAGTGGGAGTGCGAAACGATGGCTACCTCCACAGCACACACAAAGGAAGAGAAACGAGCAGGGCTGAGTTTGCAGCAAGGAGAAACCAAGAGCAAAGCAGCTCTGACATCAGAAACAAAAAAGAGGGCAACCAGAAGAAAGCTTTGCAGTAACTGGGCTGGAAAGCAAGAGTCCAGCTCGAGAGTCAGAGAAAGCTAGAAACAGCTTTCCCATTCCTGAAATGTACTCTCTCTTGCCCCGTTGAGATCACCGCCTCCAAGAAAGCATCCCATCTTGTCGAAGTCCCTTCTCAGAAAACACCCACTTCCCCATCCCAGGACAACCTCTGCAGTTGAAATAAATACTTGGTTAATGCCAAACTACCCGCGTATTTGCCGCCTCCGCCCACCAGGGGGCCCCCCAGCCTCAGGCCTCAGCCCAGCTGGCCCCCAGGGGCCGCCGCTTCCTCTCCAAAGAATCCCAAAAGGTAATCCGAAGCAAAGGCAATGTTCTGATTCCTACAGCCTTGCTTTCAGGGCTGTGACCCTACAAGCAAAGAGACCATATATAATAGGAGAGGCCAAGAGCAGTAGCCAGGAGCAGGTCGTTCCGGGTCTCACCCGAACCTCACTGGCATTTCAGGCACAAATGGACTTAAGTCAAAATATCCCACTGATGGTTTATCATGCCTCGGGTCTCTTGCCGCAGGGAAGAGACCCACGGGTGCAAATCCAACATAAGTCACCGCCGAGAGGTCCCAGCTTCCCAGTGCTGATGTGTCTTTCAGAGAAAGAAAATCAATCGGCATTTTCCCAAATCACATTTCATTAGGTCACTGCTCTTCATTCAGACACGGACACAGAAAAAAACCCACATTATTCTGAATTCTGAAAAGCAAAAAAATATTTTGATATTTTAGAGGGATTTATACAAAAATAGTTAAAATACGACGTTTTTACCGCCTGCAACCTAGCTGTGTGATCTCCAAATAGGACACTTGTGTGTTACTTGCCATTTTTCTAAGAAATAACAACCGTGGGCCAAGTTTTTAGAAGAAAACTATATTCTTTTCAAGAAAATGAAAACATTCTCAGAAGAAAAACTTAATTTAAGTCAAATCATACGCTTTTGTCGTGGAGCCTGATACGCAGAGCTTTCCTGCAACAGGTGTTCGCCCCTGCCAAGTGGATAGGGCGCCCCCTCGTGGTCTCTCTTGACCCAGAGCCCTGTGGCTGGAATTTGCGTGAGAAGGTTCTTTTCCCAAGGCTGAAGGAGGGCGAGCGGAGGGGGACGGAGGGAGGGGCGGTCCCCAAGCCAGGAGCCAGGGATGCGGAGACCCGGGCGGGATGGTGGCTGAAATCACCCATCAGAATCTCGGTAACCAAATCCCACTGTGGCCAAAGGCAGGGCTCATTTGCAGCCTCCACTCCCCGAAGGTGTCACTCTTCACCCCCTCCTGTGACCCCACCCGCAGAGGACACCCTTCCCACCCACCAAAGGCTCTTACGAGACACGCAAACACGCGTGCCCCCCGCCAAACCCCGCCTGCCAGCCCACCCCTGCCCCCCAGGGGCAGTCTGAGACGGGGGACCCCTTCTGAACCGGGAAACGGGAAGGGGCGGTCCTGCGCCCCGCGCCCCTGTACTTGGTCTGGGAGCCTGCCCGCGGCCGCGGGGCGCAGGGGCCTGGGAACGGAAGGCTGGCGTGGGCTGGGGGCAGGCGGGGGCAGGGCCGGGCAGGAAGAAAGGAAGCGGCCAGAGGAGGCACAGACGGTGAATAAATAGAAGCAGCTCCGCCGCGGGGCCGGCCCCTCGACGGCAGCTCGCGAGGGAGTGGGGGGGGGGGCGCCCAGGGACGCGGAGCTCGGACACTGACCTGGTCACCCTTCCCGCCCGGGCGCTCGCTCTCACACACGCACGCACACGCACGCACGCACGCGCGGCCCCCGCGGGGCTCCCCCACCCCCTCAGAGCTCCGTGACGTGCACTGCAGGTGAGGGAAGGGGGCCGGGCCGGAGGCGCCGCAGGTGGCAGCGGCGGCATAGCAGGTGGCCCTCCAGGGGGTAGCAGCGGCGTCCGTCCTCCCCGCTCAGCTGCAGCCCGCAGTCCTAGGGAAGAACACAGCCCCGACCCCGGAGTAAGCAAGTGGAGCACGGGAGGGCACAGGAGGGTAACAGGGCGGGGCGGATCTCTGGGGGCCGGTGCAACTTGCAAAGGACTTAGGCTTTGATTGGGTCGGGGGATCTGGGGCCCAGTGTCGGCCCCAGCCAACCGCAGATGCCTCTGTCTTCCAAAGGAGGCAGTCAGGAGGGTGGTTGCCGGACACCCCTCTGGAATCTGCTGGAATCCGCGGGAGGGCTGGGCCGTCCACAAGGGTATCAGCCCAGAAATGGAATGATGACTTTTAACAACAACCAACCGATTGGGGCGCTGGGGTGGCTAGGTGGGTTGAGCCTCTGACTCTTGATTTTCGCTGAGGTCACGATCTCAGGGTGGTGAGATCGAGCCCGACATCTACTCATCCCTCTCCCTCGGCTCCCCAACCCCCTGCTCACTCTCTCTCTACAATAAATAAAATCTTAAAAACAACAAACAACTGGTTATGTCTCCCAGGCAGTGAAGATAACTAGAAAAGAGAAGGGGGCTCAGAGCTGAGCTGCAGAGGCTCCCACACCAAGCGGAAAGAGGAGGAAGACTCCAGCCAGAGGGATTTGCGGGGAAAATAAAAGGAAAGCTGAAAATAGATGGTCCCAAGGGCACAGTGAAGAGAGTCATGGAGGGAGGGTCAGCGTGCAGAAAGCCACTGAGAGGTCAGGACAATGACAACTGAGAAGTGTCTCCCGTATCCCACCACATAGGGGTCATTGGTGACTGGGGGGAGGGGATGGAGGTCAGGTATCTGACTGCAGCACCCTAAGAGATGGAGGAGAAAAATCGGGAGAGATCCAGTACACAAGGAGTTGTGCTTTCTGTCCCGTGCCTTACCATTTGACCTCTACCGTATACTTTATAGGCGAACTGCCTCTGTTTAACAAGTTATGAGGTTCTTACTGGACCTCCCTAAATTTAGGCTGGCCGGAAGCGGAAAGGGTAGCGTGGGGAGTGCACTGTTAGGACTGGGGCAGGGCCGACTGCCCGGCTTCTTCCTTCCTCTGCCCCCCAGCCCAAGGAGACTCCTTCCATCACACTCTCCTCACATCCAGGGCGAACCTGCTTTGGCACTTGTTCCCCAAAGGCCCTGAGACCAACACCTGCTGTCCTGCTCCAAACAAGTCACATCCCAGGAATCGCCCTGTCCTGGCATCAGGCCCTGTTGCTAACCGCCACATGCTGGAGAGGGACCAGGCAAGAGGGCCCCGACACCCTTGCTCCTGGCCGAGGGTCTCCCTGGGGGCAGTAGCCCCGAGGCTCTGGCTGCGTATCACCTGCCACTCGCCTTGTTCATTGGCTCTCAGCATAGACCCTCCCTGTGCTTAGTGGTCCCAGCGGGATCCCATGGTCCTCAGGAAGCAGACCAGATCCCCTGGTACTGTCAGAGGGGACACCGAGGCCCTTCTGTAGACCATGCCTCCTCCTGCTCCTCCTTCCCTGGTCCCCCAGCAGGATTCAAGTTCCCACTGGGTCACCTGCCCCAACCAAAGCCACCTGAGTCCAAGCAGACCCTTGACAGCTACTGAAGATTTCTCATAGACATACCCTCCTACGTTACACTGGGGCCCTAAACCCAACATGCTTTTCTCGGTTCTTCTCCTACCTCCGTTCACTCATTCTTGGCTTCTCCATATGACTGCTTTGCCTCCATGCACCCCCTAAATGTTGGTGTTCCTTAGGCTATCCTGAACCCCCACTCCTGTCCCCACAGCTCTCCCTAGAAAACTTCGTTCACTCCCCTGGCTTCAGCTTCAAGTTCATGATGGGACTCAGGCGTCCAGCCATGACAGTAACAAGGACAGACTCTCCCATGCTACCTTTAACAATGAAAAACCAGGTCAAAGGTAAGGAACACTGATTGTCAGACCTAGGATGACAGACAACGGAGGCCAGTGATCTCTGAGAGAAGGCAGATTTGTGAGGTGAACCCTACAACTGCCCCAAGTTACTACCTGAAGAAACTGTCCATGCTGCCCAAAGAGGGCCCACGGGTCTTCTTGCCCTGGGAATCTGGGGAGGCCAAGGCAATGAGAAATCACAGGGCAGAGGACCAGAGAGGAGAGAGAGTCATGTGAGCCCACGACTCCCGCATTCCTGCGCCTGCAGCCAGAGTCTTCGAACTCCAGCACGTCTAGCGGCCCCAAAGCACATCTCCACTCAGGTGTCCCCCATGTACTAAGAGAGCAACTCTCCCTTCCACCTCCCAACCTCGGTCTCTCCTGGGGTCCTAATGGACACCTCCTAACCCCTAGACTGGCACATCCAGTCATGGCCCAAGTCCAGTCCTTTCTAAAGCACAACTCAGGGCTCCATCCTGAACCCAGGACCACAGCCTCGACACCACCAGTCTCCGTCCTCCCCAACAGAACCCCAGCCCCACGCCCTCTTCCTCTACTCATTCTCTGCCTGGCACAGAGAACCCTTTTCGAAGTGCTCATACCACTGTGTCATCCTTCTCGAGCATTCTCCACCTCGGGATAAGTCTACACGCCTCAGCTGTCACAGCCCTATGTCCCCTGCTCCTGCCAACTTCTCGTGACTCAATACACAGGCAACTGTGTTAGTCACCTTCACCCATAAGCACGTTCTGCTTCCACTGCCTGGAAGCCTCGCAGCCTCCTTGGATAACTCATTCATTCTGCAAACCTTAGCACGGGCCTCAGTTTCTCCAGAATGCCTTCCCTGATTCTCCAAGGACTCCTATGCCCTCCGACAAGTCCCCCCGGTGGCAATACTGACCCTATCTGGATACTGCCCCAGCCCTCACCGCTGCCCTAAGAGTGGAGACACCTGATTTTTACTCTCTGCACACCCCCTGTATCCCCCACACCATACATCTTCAGTAAATATGTGACTGGAGAGCGCCTGGGTGGCTCAGTGGGTTAATCCTCTGCCTTCAGCTCAGGTCATGATCCCAGGGTCCTGGGATCCAGCCCCCGCATCGGGCTCTCTGGTCAGCGGGGAGCCTGCTTCCTCCTCTCTCTGCCTACTTGTGTCAAATAAATAAATAAAATCTTAAAAAAAAAAAAAAAGTGACTGGATGGGAAACAGAGGCTGAGAACATACTGGGGAGAAGGGAGAGGGAGCCCTGGGGAGGGTGGGGCAAAGGGGGCGGAGCCCACAGAACCCGAGAGAAGAGGAGCTCCAGGTGAAGAGGGGAGCCACCAGCATTCGGGGTGGGGGGGTTGGGGGGACTGTGCTCACCTCACAGTGGTAACACTCCACGTGGTAGTCTCTGTCCATGGACACCACCCGGATGGTGGTCTCACAGCCCTGGAGGATGAGACAGGGTTTGCACGCGATCAGCGCCCCGGGGTTTGAGGGGCGCACGCCTACACAACATGGGCCAGCCCAGCAGACGTGTGTCCGCGCCCACGTGAGCCCTGACTGTTGTTTCCGTGGGCAGGACAGAGGCAGCGGGGACACACATCCGGACATCCTGGTGCAGCTGTGCCCACAGCACACACATGTCCGCGAGGGCAGTCACAGGCGTCAGGGCACACATACGCGTCCTTCTCTGTTCTTTGCCATCAGGGAGGACCGTGGCCCAGCCTACTGCTCCCAACACAATGGCCTGGGACAGAACCAGCAGGCGTGGGAGCCACGAGGCCAAGAGAGCACTGCCCCAACCCAGGCTGCATCTTTCTCCGCCTGTTCTGCCCACCACCCCGGCCTGCACAGCTAACAGACCCCGGGAGCCAGGCTTCCATCATGGGCCATGGAGCCCAGGGCCACCATTCCTCTCTGACGCGTGTAGGGACGCCTGGGCACTTGTAGGCACAGCACTGCACACCCCTCGGCCCTGAGGGATGTGGGGCAGGGGCATCTGCTCATCCCTCCCAAGATTGGGGGCCAACCCCAGCGGAACCAGGCCAAGGCCAGGCTGGGCCAGGCACCTGGTCATCACCCGAGGAGTGGCTCCTACCTGTGCAGGAAGGATAGGACGGGCACAGGAGGCACATTTTGGCGCAAAAACCCTGGAGGGATAAAGGAAACCAGAAGGGACCAGCTGAGTGGCCAAAGGCCAAGGGCACCAAGGCAGACCCACCCACAGCATAAGGACCCCTTTCCTTGTGTGGACACACTGGGCTGGGTGCAGCCTCTTTGGTGCCTTCTTGGCCTTTTATCTGGCTCCCCAATTCACGTCTGCCCCATCACCTCCTCCAGGATGGCTTCAGGTTCTCCCTACCCTCTCCCTCATGCTCCCTGGGAGTTCCCTGTCCCCTAATGTCCAGGTTTGGGCTTCCCCTTGCTAGGACCCCTGTGAAGCCTGGCTCCATACGGAGTCCCACGGATCTGCACAGGGCACCCACCCAGTGCAAGGCAATAGCTGGGGACCAGAGCTCAGAGGGCGGGGTCTGGAGCCCCAGCAGGGGACAACGGATTGGCTGCTCATGTAGATACCCGGACAGGCAGGGAAAGGACAGCCACAGAGACTCCTGCCCCTAGGAGTGGAGGGACAGATGTGGGCGGGGCAACCAAGGAGGCCCACCCCCACTAGGAGGAGAGGGAACATGTAGGCAAGGGCAGGGAGAGGAAAGAGATGGGGAAAGAGAAGGCTGGTAGCGGGATCATCCCAGAGAGGGCTCAAGGCAGAGATCCAAGCCTTGCCCCAGCCACTGGGTGCACAAGGGGAAGCTGCAAGTGGCAAGGCCAAGAATGGAGGGACTATGCACAGGCCAGTTGGAAAACTACTTCTGGGGTGGTAGGAGACACAGCGGGAGTCCCACCTGCCCCCCAGCGCTGGCTACTCACGTGTGATAGTCCCTGACACAGTAGATATTGTTTTCCACGTCCACGGTGAAGGGCACCCCGTCCAGGCACTCGTTGCACACTGAGCACCGGAAACAGCCTGGGTGGTAGGACTTCCCAAGGGCCTGCAGGATCTGGGGGTGGGAGGCACTGAAGGGTCAGTGCAGACGGAAGGCTCAGCACAGCCCCCGGAAGAGGCTCCGGCTCTGAGCCCTTGGCAGGTCTGCAACAGGGCATGGGTGGGTCCTAAGACCACCCATGGCAGAGGGGCTCCAGGAGGCTGGGGGAGGTTCTCACCATCTCCATGATGAGGTGTCCGCACACGCTACATTTGTCAGCTGTTTGCTGGAACCCGGAGTACTGAGAGAGGACAGAGGATCCAGAATGTCCTGTGACGAAGGGGCCCTCGCTGCCCAGCCAGCACCTGCCTCCTGGCCCCAGGTCTCCACATGGAGCAGGAGGGTCACCTCCCCTGCTCTCACCCACGGTGGCCGGGACCCAGCTCAGACTCACCAGGAAGTCCTCCTGACAGTAGACTTTCTCACCCACGTTGTAGAACGCCTTCCCTCGAAGTCGTCTGCCTGCAAGGACAAGGATCGAGAAGGGGGTCCGTGGGCCGCTGGAACCCGGGGAGGGAGCCCCTGTTTCCATGTCTCAGGACTCTTCTCCCACAGATGAGAAGCAGATTATGGGCAAATTTTAACATTTCCCTTTAATATTAGGTTACTACTGCGCTAATAATAAATATTTTTTTAAAAGATTAAACAGAACACACTGACAAGATTATTATAAGAGGGTGTCTAAGCAAATATATGAAGGGAGTGTTTTTCAAATGTAAACTGTTCTGGTTAATTTTATAAAAATACATTTGTTTCAGGGATGCCTGGGTGGTGCAGTTGTGGACTCCTGGGTTCGGCTCAGGCCATGAGATCGAACCCCGTGTCAGGCTCTATGTTCAGCGGAGTCTGCTTGAGAGTCTCTCTGCCCTTCCCCCCAGGTCTCTGTCTTTGTCTCCGTCTCTCTCTCCTTCTCTAAAATAAATGAATAAATAAATAAATAAATCTTGTAAAAATGTTTAAAAAACAAAACAAAACAGATTCTCAGTGGGACTGAGAGCAGATGTTCCAGAGTGCACTGCCATCATCTGTGAACGTCAGGACAACTCTCACCAGGTAAGAAGGCCCTAGTGAAAGAGGGGTCCTTGTCAAAGCAGGGGCCCCAGCAGACCTGGCAATGCCATTAGAGGCATCCCATCAGAGTCGGGAGGAAGACCACAGTGCCTGACCAGGAACAGGAGTGAGCCTCTTCCCCTGATAAAGGGCATCCGAGAAACCGTCAGCGGACACCAGACATCAGGGTTAAACATGACATGCTCTTCCCCTGAGGATTCAGCACTGGACTGGAGGCCCAAGCAGTGCAATAAAGCAAGGGAAAAAAATTTTTTTTTAAATTAGGGGTGCCTGGGTGGCTCAGTGGATTATATAGCCTCTGCCTTCAGCTCAGGTCATGATCTCAGGGTCCTGGGATCAAGCCCCGCATCGGGCTCTCTGCCCAGCAGGGAGTCTGCTTCTCCCTCTCTCTGCCTGCCTCTCTGCCTACTTGTAATCTCTGTTTGTCAAATAAATAAATTAATAATAATAATAATAATAAAATTAAATTAAAAATTAAAAAAATAAGAAATTGGAAAGGAAAAAGTAAAACTATCTTTAATCAGGATGATATTATCATGTTACGCGGAAAATTATAAGGAATCGACACAAAAAAACCCTACTAGAGGACATGTGGGTGGCCCAGTTGGTTAAGAGTCTGTCTCCCAGGCGCCTGGGTGGCTCAGTGGTTGGGCCGCTGCCTTTGGCTCAGGTCATGATCTCAGGGTCCTGGGATCGAGTCCCTCATCGGGCTCTCTGCTCAGCAGGGAGCCTGCTTCCCCCTCTCTCTCTCTGCCTGCCTCTCCAACTACTTGTGATTTCTCTCTGTCAAATAAATAAATAAAATATTAAAAAAAAAAAAAAAAAAAGAGTCTGTCTCCCTTCAGCTCAGGTCATGATCCCGGGATTCTGGGATCGAGTCCCCACACTGGGCTCCTTGTTCAGTGTAGACCCTGCTTCTCCCACTGCTTGTGCTCGCTCTCCCTCTCTCTCTCTGACAAACAAATAAAATCTTAAAAAACAAAAAATCCTACTAGAACAAATAAATGAGTTTATCAGGGTTCTAAGATAGGTGGTCAGAAGGTGAAAACCAACTATCTTTGTATATTCGGCTAACAAATGACTGGAAAATGAACTCATAATTTTTAAAACTGCATTCATAATAGCACCCCCCAAACCCTGCAAAATACTGAGGGGGCACATTTAATAAAAGATGGCTGTAACCCTCACCATGCCACACCAGACTTGGCTGAGAGAAATCTCGGAAGTTCTCTGTAAAGAGCGTGCTGTACCACTGCAGGAGGGCCACTCCCCGCTGGGGCCCTCGCATTTCTGCCCACCTTACAGGGGACTGGCAGCGTTCATTCTGAATTACCTCCCCAGGGGCATTTGTGAAACACACTGCTTAGAAGCCAGACAGCTTCTTGCCCTCTGCAGTAGAAAGCAGGTGTGTCTGCTGTCCAGTGCAATACCCATAATGTGTTCCTCAGAAGCAAGGGTCTGAGAGCTTTGCTGAAAGCCTATTATAAAACATCAGATTCCCTCAGTTCAGGGTTCCCTAGCCTTGACATAGACCCACTCCCTGTGCAGCACCGATGTGGCCCTCGAGGACATACACAGCAGGATTTAAACATGAAGCCCATCCTGTCTGCGGGGCTACGAACCTCTGCCCTGGGAGGCTCTGTCTTCAGTCAGCATCAGCCCAACAGCAGCCAATGAACGTGTCAGCTTGCAAGTGGGGAGAAAAATCTCAGTCCCTGACAATCTTCATGGCTTCGGATGTTCTGCTATCATTCTCCCCCAGCTGACCTAGACATGCAATGCTCCTCAATCAAGATCCCAGCACTGCTACTAGTTTTGTGGAAACTGACATGCTGATTCTATTCCGTATGTTTTTCTTCTTTCAAACCCTTGTGCTGAGGGCTGACTTCCAGTTCTAAAATTTATATAAAGACACAAAGAACCTAGGATAATAGCCCAATAATCATTCAAAAGATCAACAGGGCTGGAAGACTGACACTACCTATCTTAAGACTTCAAGTCATCAGGACAGCATAACACGGGGGCTAGGAAAGACAGAAAAATCCACGAAACAGAACAGAGTGCAAAAATAGTCCCATAAATATTTCAGTAAACACACACATGGGAAAGCGAAGTCTTTTCAGAACACAGTGCTGTGACAACTGGAGGGAAAAAATGAAATATGGAACAAAAATGAAACTCAATTCTTAACCTCACACTATACACAAAAGTATAGTATGAAGGGGGCACCTGGGTGGCTTAGTCAGGTAAGCACCTGACTTCGGCTCAGGTCATGATCTTGGGGTCTTTTTTTTTTTAATTAAAGATTTTATATTTATTTGACAGGGAAATCACAAATAGGCAGAGAGGCAGGCAGAGAGAGAGGGAAGCAGGCTCCCTGCCAAGCAGAGAGCCCGAATCGGGGCTTGATCACAGGACCCTGAGGTCATGACCTGAGCCGAAGGCAATGGCTTAACCCACTGATCCACACAGGCGCCCCATGATCTTGGGGTCTTGAGAACGAGCCCCACGCCAGGCTCCCTGCTCAGCGGAGTCCGCTTCTCCCTCTCCCTCTGCCACATCCTCCTCCCCAGCTCTCTCTCTCTCACACACACTCTTGGTCTCAAATGAATAAATAAAATCTTAAAAAAAAAAAAAAGTATAGGGGCACTTGGGTGGTTCAGTTGGTTAAGCATCTGCCTTCAGCTCAGGTCAGGATTCCAGGGTCCTAGGTTCCAGCCCCATATCAGGCTCCTTGCTCAGTGCAGAGCCTGCTTCTCCCTCTGCCTGCCACTCCCCTTATTTGTGCACTCTCTCTCACAAATGAATAGATAAAATCTTTTTAAAATAAATAAAAAAGAAAAAAATAGGGGCACGCCTGGGTGGCTCAGTTGGTTGCGTCCGACTCGTAATCTCAGCTCAGGTCTTTCTTTCAGGGTCGTGAGTTCAACCCCCACAGTGGGCTCCATGTTGGGTCTGGAGCCTACTTAAAAAAAAAATACTATGAGAAAACATTCACAAAACATACATCTGAAAAGAACTTGTACTCGGGATATACATATTCTTACAACTAAGTAATAAAAGACTTGGGGGCGCCTGGTTGGCTCAGTGGGTTGGGCCGCTGCCTTCGGCTCAGGTCATGATCTCAAGGTCTGGGATCGAGTCCCGCATCAGGCTCTCTGCTCAGCAGGGAGCCTGCTTCCCCCTCTCTCTCTCTGCCTGCCTCTCCATCTACTTGTGATTTCTCTCTGTCAAATAAAAAAAAAAAAAGAAAAAAAAAAGACTTAAAGTAATTTTCAATTCAAAAGCTGAGCCAAAGACCTGAACAGACTTCATAAAGGAAGATATAAATGGCCAGAAGCAGACAAAGAGCTCCTCAACCTTATTAGTCATAGGGAAACGCAAATTAAAACCATAAGATATCACTTCACATCCATCAGAATGGCTAAAATTAAAAAGACAAAAATACCAATTGTTGGCAAACATGTAGAATAACCAAGTCTCTAACATTTCTAGTGGGAGTATGAAAATGGCACAACCCCCTGGAAAACGCTGGCAGTCTCTTATGAAGTTAAACATACACTTAGCCTCTGACCCAGAAATTCCACTCCTTGGAATTTACCCGAGAGAGAAATGAAAACATTTGTCCACAAATGACCTGTACGGGAATGTTCACAGCACAATCTATCAGTGTGTGAATATACCACAAGTTACACATACAAGAAAATCCCACTCAGCAGTAGAAAGGAGTGAGCTACTAATATGTGGGTTAGGGGCGCCTGGCTGGCGACTCTTGATCTTGGGGTTGTAAGTTTGAGCCACACGTTGGGTATAGAGATTACTTAAAAATAAAAGAGAATCTAGAGGGGCGCCTGGGTGGCTCTGCCTTCAGCTCAGATCCTGATTCCAGGGTCCTTCTCCCTCTCCCTCTGCATGCTGCTCCCCTTAATTGTGCTGTCTGTCCAATAAATAAATAAAATCTTTAAAATAAACAAATAAATTAAATCTTTGAAAAATGACACAGAGGTGGGGGGCGCCTGCGTGGCTCAATCAGTTAAGCGTCTGCCTTTAGCTCAGGTCATGATCCCAGGCTCCTGAGATCACGCCCCACATAGGGCTCCCTGCTCAATGGAGAGTCTGCTTCTCCCTCTCCCTCTGCCTGCTGCTCTGCCTACTTGTGCTCTATCTCTCTGTCAAATAAATAAAATCTTTAGGAAAAAAAAAAAAAGATACAGGGATTTTAAATAATTAAATGTTTAGCGCCAAAAAAAGTCAACCATAAAATAGTATATAATATATGACTTCATTTATATGAAGTTCTAGAAGAGAAAAAACTAATCCATGGTGGTAGAAATCTGAACACTGATCGGGCAGCTGTAATGGGAAACACTGGGCATCAGCTAAAAAGGGGCAAGATTAGAGTTTCCAGGGTGTTCAAATTTCTCTGTATCCTTGTTGGGGGTGTGAGATACATAAAAGTACATATGAATCCAAAGTCTTTGAACTACACACTTTAGATCTGTAAATGGAACCCAGTTACACACACACACAAAGATAAACTGGGAACCTCTCATGCCAGAGTAAAGAAGTGCTCCAAGACCGATGGAGGCTTGCCAAAAGGGCACACGGACCAACTCAAAGGAACCACTTCTGGCCAAATCTGAGCATCAAAGCGAGTAAGGGCTGTATTGCAAAACATGGTGTGTGTGAATAAAAGTCCACGAGTAAAAAATTGCTCGTAAAAGAAAAACAATGTTCCGTCGCTTCAAGTTTAATACTTCCCTTACTAAAGTTTTTTTTTTTTTTAAAGATTTTATTTATTTATTTGTCAGAGAGAGTGAGCACAGGCAGACAGAATGGCAGGCAGAGGCAGAGGGAGAAGCAGACTCCTGCTGAGCAGGGAGCCCGATGCGGGACTCGATCCCAGGACACCGGGATCATGACCCGAGCCAAAGGCAGCCGCTTAACCAACTGAGCCACCCAGGCGTCCCCCCTTACTAAAGTTTTAAAATACTCCTTGGAGGGGCGCCTGGGTGGCTCAGTGGGTTAAAACCTCTGCCTTCGGCTCAGGTCATGATCTCAGGGTCCTGGGATAGAGCCCCACATCGGGCTCTCTGCTCAGCAGGGAGCCTGCTTCCCCACCTACTTGTGATCTCTCTCTCTGTCCAATAAATAAATAAAATCTTAAAAAATAAATAAATAAAATAAAATGCTCCTTGGGGAAATCCCCCTCCACACAGACCTCACCCGATTCCCACGGACACACTTCCACAATCAAAAATGATGCAAACATGGGAAGAGACAAGGTATCATGACCAAGAGTGTGGAGAAACAATAAATAATTGAAGTAGGACTTCAAAGACATCAGATATTGGGATTATTAAATACAGAATATGTGTATTTAACATGCTTGCAAAATAAAAACAGATGTCCAAAATCTGAGACTACAAAGACTTCTTGGACAGAATTTAAAAGCGATAACTAAAAACAAACAAAGATAAATTGGACTTCCCTAAGAATCGCTCTTCAGCAGAAGATGTCATTAAGAAGGTAATAAAGCAAGAATAGGTTAGGAAGGGGCGCCTGGGTGGCTCAGTGGGTTAAGCCTCTGCCTTCGGCTCAGGTCATGATCTCAGGGTCCTGGAATCGAGCCCAGCATCGGGCTCTCTGCTCATCGGGGAGCCTGCTTCCCCCTCTCTCTGCTTGCCTTTCTGCCTACTTGTGATCTCTGTCAAATAAACAAATAAAATCTTTTAAAAAAGAAAAAAAAGGATAGGTTAGGAAAAGAATTTACAACACATATCCAACACAGAATTCAGTATCCAAGACATGTACAGAACTCCTACAAATCAATAAAAGTCAAACAACCCAATTTGGAAATGGGCAGAAGACTTCAACAGTCATTTTACAAACAAAGGCATTCAAATAGCCAACAGACATGAAAAGGTATATGAGTCTTCACTACTCATCAGAGAAATTCACATTAAAATCTCATTAAAATACCACACCAGGGGTGCATGGGTGGCTCAGAGGGTTGGGCCTCTGCCTTTGGCTCAGGTCATGATCTCAGGGTCTTGGGATCGAGCCCCGCATCGGGCTCTCTGCTCAGCATGGAGCCTGCTTCCCCTCCCCGCCCCTGCCTGCCTCTCTGCCTGTTTGTGATCTCTGTCAAATAAAAAAATTAAATAAAATAAATAAAATACAATAAAATACCACACCACCCTCACTAGAATGGCTGAAGACTGGTGACGCTACATGCTGGCAGGAATAAGGAAAAACTGGAATTCTAATACATTGCCAATCGGATAAAAAATTGCTTCGTCTACTATGGTAAACTGCTTAGCAGCATATATTAATGTAACTCCAGGACCCAGAAACTCCACTGAGTCCATGACCACTGCTAGAAAAATAAGTATAGGACCGGTTGGCTGGCTCAGTCAGTAGAGCATGTGGCTCTTGATCTCAGGGTTGTGAGTTCAAGCCCCATGTTGGGTGTAGAGATAGCTTAAAAATAAAATCTTTGAAAGAAAGAGAAAGGAAGGAAGGAAGGAAGGAAGGAAGGAAGGAAGGAAGGAAGGAAGGAAGGAAGGAAGGAAGGAAAAGAAAAATATAAAGATCCATCAATGGACATAGACACAATACAACAGTTTTATTTATAATCACCAAATTATGGGAACAGCTTAAAAGTCACATGCTGATGCCTGGAAGGGGCATAAGGTAATCTTCTGGAGTGATGGAAATGTTCTACACTTGACCTGAATGGTCATTACACGGGCACACAGACAGGTAAAGATGTATCAAGCTGTAATGCACTCAAGATTAATATGTTTTACACTCTTCATGTATTTTCAATCTTGATAAAAAGCAAAACACTATCAAAGTTGAGGCAGATTTGAAAAAAGGACCAAAGAAGATTTCTAGAAATAATAATAAAAAAAAATCCAATCAATGAAATGAAAAACTCAAACAAAGAGTTCAACAGGAGAATTAACACAGCTGAAGAGAAAAAAAATGAGTGATCTGGATTCTAGCTTCCAAAAGACGGATCTAAGGAAATTAAACAGAATGGGGAGACAGAGAAATGGAGGATATGAGAGAAAGAAATTAAGAGACACAATAGAGGGCACCTGGGTGGCTCAGTCGGTTAAGCATCTGCCTTCAGCTCCCTGCATTGGGTTCCCTGCTTTCCCTCTGCGCACCCCCCACCCCCACTCCTCAAGCTGGCTCTCTCTCAAATAAATACACAAAATCTTTAAAAATGGGACACTTGGGTGGCTCAGTTGGTTAAGCGTCTGCCTTCAGCTCAGGTCATGATTCCAGGATCCTGGGATCAAGTCCCACATCAGGCTCTTTGCTCAGCAGAGTGTCTGATTCTCCCTCTGCCTGCCGCCCACTCTCTCTCTCTCTCTCTGACAAATAAATAAATAAATAAAATCTGAAAAAAAAAAAAAAAAAAAAGACACCATAGAATGAGAAAGTCTAATAGTCCTCATTTGAATTCTAGAAGTAAATACTAGAGAGAATGGGAGAGAAGCAATTTTTGAAAATGAAATAACTGAGATTTTCCCCAAATTGATAAAAGACCTGAATCTTCAGGAACACCTGGGTGGCTCAGACAGTTAAGCATCTGCCTTTGGTTCAGGTCATGATCTCAGGGTCCTGGGATCAAGTCCCAAGTCAGGCTCCCTGCTCAGTGGGGAGTCTGCTTCTCCCTCTTCCTCTGCCTCTATCCATCTCCCCCACTCATGCCCCCTCCAAATACATACATACGTACATACCTGAATCTTCAGATCTGGAAGTCAAAATGAATCCCAAACAGGACAAATAAAAGAAAACCCACACTTACACACATCAGAGTTAAACTATAAAAGAACACTTTAAATTATCAGTACTTTTTTTCTAATTGATATGTGAAAGTATTTTAAATATCCTAGAAAAATAATCCTTGGAAGGTATGCATGTTTTACCACATGCTTCATGGTATCTTCTTGGTGTTTTGGTTTTTTTTTTTAAGATTTTATTTATTTATTTGACGGACAGAGATCACAAGTAGGCAGAGAGAGAGAGGAGGAAGCAGGCTCCCTGCTGAGCAGAGAGCCCGATGTGGGGCTCGATCCCAGGACCCTGTGATCATGACCTGAGCTGAAGGCAGAGGCTTTACCCCACTGAGCCACCCAGGCACCCCGCTTCATGGTATCTTTCAATGAATAGGGTTTTTTCATTCTGTGTAGTCAAATCTGTCAATCCCTCCCTTTACATTTGGCTCTTTTCTATGAAAAAAAAAAAAAAGAAAGAAAAACAAAAACTTCCTTACCAGAAGACTAGTAAAGATAAGCTATATTTTCTTAAAACTTTCAAGTTTTTCTTTATACATTTAAGTTTCTGATCCAGCTGGATTTGATTTGATTTTTTTCAGATGGATCACCAACTTTCCCAAAACCATCGACAATGCCATCTATATCACCTATCAAGTATTCACACAGATATGGGTCTGTTTCTGGACTCTCCATTCGGTTCCACTGGTCTGTCTATCCCTGCACCAGTACCATATGAAATTAATCAATATCGGTGCCTGGATAGCTCAGTTCGTTAAGCAAATGCCTTCAATTCAAGTCATGATCCTGGAATCCAAGGATCGAGTCGATAGGCTCCCTAATTGGTGGGAAGCCTGCTTCTCCCTCTGACTCTCCCCCTTCTCATGCTCTCCCTCTCTTGATTACTCTCTCTCTCTCTCTCTCAAATAAATAAATAAAATCTTAAAAAAGAAAGAAATGAATCAATGACAATACATACTGAGACCTGACAGTGGAAGTTTCCCTGACTTGCTTTTTTTCAAAATCATCTTGACTATTAGCCTTTTTGCACTTTCATTTGAATTTTAGAATTAGCTTGTCAAATTCATAGGAACCTGGTTAACTGTAACCGCAATACATTACAGATCAATTTGGAAAAAACCAACATCTCTACACTATTGAATATACCCATCCATGAATATGGTATATTTTATTTTTCTTGTCTTACTGCAATGACCAGGACCTCTAGTACAATGCTGAATTGAAGACATGACTGCAGGTAGCTTTGTCTGTTCCTCATTTAAAGGTCCATTTTTCTCTAATTTCACCACTGAGTATGATGTTTGCATAGATTTTTTTTTAAAGATTTTATTTATTTATTTGACAGAGAAAGATCACAAGTAGGCAGAGAGACAGGCAGAGAAAGAGAGGGAAGCAGGCTCCCAGCTGAGCAGAGAGTCCAATGCAGGGCTCGATCCCAGGATCCTGAGATCATGACCTGAGCCAAAGGCAGAGGCTTAACCCACTGAGCCACCCAGGCACCCCTGCATAGATTTTTAGTAAATAACTTTTGTTAGGTTTAGAAAGTTCCCTTTTATTCCTAGTTTGCTAAGGATTTGCATCATGGATCAATGTTGGATTTTACCAATTACTTTTTCTATACCTAGTGAGATGAATGTCCAGCTTTTCTCCTTTAATTAATTAACAAGGTGAATTACATTAATGAATTTTTTTTAAGATTTTATTTATTTATTTGACAGAGAGAGATGACAAGCAGGCAGAGAGAAAGGAGGAAGCAGGCTCCCTGCTGAGCGGAGAGCCCGATGCAGGGCTCGATCCCAGGACCCTGAGATCATGACCTGAGCCAAAGGCAGTGGCTTAACCCACTGAGCCACCCAGGCACCCCAACATTAATGAATTTTTTTAAAGTAGGCTCTACACCCAGTGTGGGGCTTAAACTCATGACCTTGAGATCAAGAATCACACCCTCCAGGTGGCTGGGTGGCTCAGTCAATTAGGCATCCACCTTCAGCTCAGGTAATGATTCCAGGGTCCTAGGATTAAGCCCTGCATCAGGCTCCCTGCTCAGTAGGGAGTCTGCTTCTCCCTCTTCCTCCCCCTGCTCATGCTCTCTCTTACTTGCTCTTTCTCAAATAAGTAAAATCTTAAAAAAAAAAAAAAAAAAGAGTTGCATGCTCTATTGACTGAACCAACCAGATGACCCTACATTAATGAATTTTTTAATGTGACTCCACCCTAGTATTCTTCAAATAAACTCACCTTGAACATAATGTATTATCTTGATTATACACTGGTGAATTCAGTTCTAGAGGAAATAAGAGGGGAATAAAATAAATAGTACCAAAAAAAAAAGAAATTCCCAGAACGGAGGGGGTAAACATCCAGTCCAAAAGGGCTCTGTGTGTGCCCAGCACAACCACAATGGTTAAAACCCTATAACAAACATAAATAAAATGTCCCAAGTCAGGCTGCTGCTGTCTTGTACAAGTTCACAAGCACCGCTGCATTGCATCTACGTAAATGGCGCCCCCTTGGAACCGTGCCAGACACCATTATAGCTGGGTTTTGTGCAACACGACATTCTTCCTCCCCAGAGCTCCTCAACGGAAAACGTGGATCTCACACACACACACACACACACACACACACAGCAGAAGTGAATCCGGATGGCATCAAAATGTAGCAGCAACAGCGGCTGCTGGAAAATAAAACCATGACTTCAAAATGCTGAGTGAGGGGTGCCTGGCTGGCTCCATCCTCGAGGAGTAGAAATCTTGATCTCAGGGTTGTAGGCTCAAGCCCCATGTTGGATATAGAAATTACTTAAAAATAAAATCTTAAAAAAAAAAAAAAAAAAACGCTGAGTGATAATCGCTTCAAATTTGGAAATCTGTTCCCAATCTAGAAAGTATGAGGGTAGAATAAAGGCGTTTTAGACACAGCAGAATTCAGAACAGGCCTCCCAGGTGCCTTTTCTTAGGTAACCATAGAAAATCTTGGTAGGCAATGTTTCACAGCTTTGATTCCTTGCTTCTCCTCCAAGTTTTTCAGTCTCCAACCTTACCTCAGACAATCTGGTTCACTTAAGGGAAACCCAAATTCACTCCCATTATCCACGGATGGGCTTGATTAGCATAAAGACACTACTCTTCTCTTACTAAGGTCTTATTCAGAGACTCAGGCCTGTCGGTCGGTCAATCAGTTATAGCCTTCCCCACCACCCAAGAACTCGGTTCAGGAATGGATGTGTGAGATGCTCTGGCCAATGACATACAAGGAGATATTTGCTATGCGCTGGCTTGCTTTTTTTTTTTTTTTTTTTTTTAGATTTTATTTATTTGTCAGCAAGAGAGAGCACACAAGCAAAGCAAGGGGAAAGGCAGGCAGAGGGAGAAGCAGGCTCCCTGCTGAGCAAGGAGCCTAATGTGAGACTCCATCCCAGGACCCCAGGATCATGAGCTGAGCTGAAGGCAGATGCTTAATGAACTGAACCACTCAGGCATCCCTGCTATGTGCTTTCTGGAAAAGAAGTTTCTAAAACCATGACCAGAAGAGATGCCCCCTCCTCCTCCAGATTAGTGGGGTGCCAATGGAGGTCTCAAGCTCCCTAAGACATTTCACCACCATAACAGAAGTTGCCCCAAGGAAAAAAGCCAAACCCACGGGAAACCCAGCGAAGCTACTCACAGGGCTTGAGCCACCAGATCAATCCCAACCTGAAGCTAGCCCTATTGAGCCAAAAAATATTCTTTGAGTTTAAGCCTCCTCCTCAGCAGCTTCTTTGTCATCCCCAGCTAAAAAAAAAACTTCCAGAAAATAGTGGATTCAATGCAGAGTATACATGGGAAGACACGGAATGGGGAATCTACAGGGGTCCAGAGGGCAACAAACTCAGACTGACAAGCCTCCCCATGGAAATTCAGTAGGATGCTTTATATAATGGAGACTCCAGGGGAGAGGGGCAGAAAGTGAAGATATGATGAAACAAACCAATACAAGGGGGGGAAAGGTTAAAAAGGAAAAAAACTCCAGGAAAAGTAAAAGACTACAGGGGGAAAAAAAGGGATGTAATCACTGTATAATTCTAGGCTCTGCAGTGAATTTTTAAACAGTCAAAGTAACATAAACCTGGTTTACTGACTTAACTGCAGTATCTGATGGGAGTACACTGAGAAAACGGAAGGAAGAAAAACGGACAATGTTTCTCACCTGTCATAGCAAAAGTAAGGCTAAAAGGAACACACCCCTGCTTGCGTTAAATAAATAAATAAAATCTTTAAAATTAAAAAAAAAAAAAAAAGACAGTGTAGGCTTGTTACAGATACAAAGGTGTCTACTAGATTCTAAAAATTGCTAAAACAAACACCATGGGGAATGGGACCAGGAGTGGAAAGGTGACTGGTTTTTTGCTCTTGCAAAAATAGCTTCTCAGGACTAGCTACTTAACACTGTGCATGTATTACACCTCTATAAAATAAAATATTAAAATGCTTTGTGTAAATAAATGAGAGACATTTGCTTGGGGGTTAAGCCTGAAGGAACGGTAGGAGAATTCAGAGGGCGGCTTTATTAGGTTGGTTGGATGACAGCCATTTTTTTTTTCCTTTTTGAACTTTGTCTTGGTTAAATTTTAACATTTATAGTTTACACTGTGTGTCAAATTGGGAGAAAAAATATATGGCAGGAAAAGAAATTTCAGCCCCACACCCAGGCAGCCAGGAGACATCAATAGCCTGGCATGGGAGGGAGGCCCCAAGGCCAAGGTGGGGGGCGGGGCGGGGGGGGGTGCTGCAGCTTTCCCTGCGGTCAGCAAAAGGCTCTCCTCCCTGGTTCCACACCTCACCCCCCCGCACTCCCTCCCGGCAGATCTCCCAGAGGCCTAGGCCTCCCCAAAAGGCCAGGCCCAGAGGTAAAGGGGTTACAACTCAGCCTCCTCCACACCTCACTGGGGCCAGGGCCGGACGGTCCACGTGCAGGGGACTCAGGCGCCAGGGGGCCCGTGGCACAGGAGGGCTGAGGAAGAGGTCACCTACCACAGGAGTCACAGGTGAAGCAGTCCGTGTGATACAAGCTGCCCATTGCCTGGCAAGCCTGCCTTGCTCCGTAGATGCCCAGCCCACACTTGATGCAAATGCCTGTGGAAAGAGAGGCAGGAGAGAGCTGAGGTTAGCACCGGGACCGTCCTGATGCTGCCCAACCTCGGGTGAATGAACTTCCCAAGGCCTCCCTCGCTCAGTTATTAATGGCTTATGTGGGAACCATACGGCGCATCCTGGGGTTTGTGCCTGGGGTTGTCTGAGGATTCCAAGAGGCAAGCAGAGAAACTGGCCCCGAGTCAGGGCTCCCCAACACTGTCCTTGCCAGTAAGATGTTAATGACACGTCGGATGCTGGGGCAGCCCAGTCGCTTCAGTGTCTGACTCCTGGTTTGGGTTCAGGTCGAGATCTCAGGGTGGTGAGATCGAGCGCCACCTTGGGCTCCAGGCTCGGTGCAGAGTCAGCTGGAGATTCTCCCTCTGCCTCTGCCCCTCCCCCCAACTCGCAAGCGCACCTGCGCTCCTGCTCTCTCAAGAAACAATCTTTAAAAAATATTAATGACAGGGGCGCCTGGTGGCTCAGTGGGTTAAGCCGCTGCCTTCGGCTCGGGTCATGATCTCAGGGTCCTGGGATCGAGCCCCACATCGGGCTCTCTGCTCAGCAGGGAACCTGCTTCCCTCTCTCTCTCTGCCTGCCTCTCCATCTACTTGTGATTTCTCTCTGTAAAATAAATAAATAAATAAAATCTTTAAAAAAAATAAAAAAAATAAAAAAATAAAAATAAAAAATATTAATGACAAAAAATATATATATATTAATAACATGGTTTTTTATAAACAGACTTTATTTATTTATTTGGGAGAGAGAAAGGGAGCACTAGCAGTGGGGAGGGGAGCAGCAGAGGGAGAGGGAGAAGCAGGTTCCCCGCTGAGCAGGGAGGCAGACGCGTGGTGGGCTCGATCCCAGGACCCTGAGATCATGGGGGATCTGAAGGCGGATGCTTCACCGACTGAGCCACCTATGCGCCCCTGTTAATGACGTGTTTATACCAGAAAGTCATTCTAAGTCCCCTCACCAGTGACCTGTTCGTGGACTGAGAAAATCCTTTCTGCCATCTCTGGGCCAGAGAGATGTGCCCCACGTGGGCACAACAAGGGCAGGGTCGCTGAGCCTCCCCAGCCACCCTTTCCTCCTCTGGCGCAGAAGGGGCATCTGTTCCCTTGTTCAGCCAGCACATGGACACTGGTAGGCTGCCACATGTCCCACCGCGGAGGTCCTAGAGATTCTGCCACGCACAAGGAAGTCCCCAGCCTCGAGGAGCCTCTGGGCCCACAGAGGGGGGTCAGCCGACAGCAGGCAAATAAGTGCTATGGAGGAAAATACGGCTGGCTAAGTACCTCTCAGTGTGCGTGTCTTAAATAGGATGATGACGGAGAAGACCCCAGTGCCAGGGTGACATCTGAGCTAAGTCTAGAAGAAAGTGGGGAGGAAGGTGCCGTGCAGGCATCTGGGTGGGATCACTGGGTGGAATCCGGGACGACCCCCAGCAGGACAGCACCCAGCAGGCGGGGAAGGGGAAGTAAGGAAAATGGTGACCAGCAATGCCAGGGACCCAGAACACAGGGTGGGGGGGGCAGCCCAGAAGCCCCCTTCAGTTACCCAGGGTCCCCATACCCTTCAGGGCAGGAAGATGGGCTCCACTAGACCTCTGGACCCTCTGTCTGCTGGCTGCTCCAGGACATGCTGCCCTCGCCCTCTCCCTCCTGCCTTCTCCCAGATCTCTCTCATCAGCATTTAACCCTGGCGGAGCCTCACCCCCATCAGCACAACCACACCTCAAGAAAGTTCAGTCCACACTCAGCCTGTTCCTGAAACTGCAGACCGCCAGGCTTCCCGTCCTGATCCTGCTATCGAGGTGGGCCAGCTCCTCCTTTTCTGTTTCTAGGATCTGACCCACACCCACATCTCCCGCCCCAGCCCTAGTGAAAGCGCCCTGCACCCGTGCTGGGCCTCCCATGCCTCAGCCTCCCCAGGGCAGGGAAGTCCAGCTGTGATGCCCTCAAAACCAGGCAGGCACTCCAAGGCAGCGGATGGGGACCCGGGTGAGTGGAGAACAGGCTGTGGATGGCTACTGGGTGGGAACGCAGGCCCAGAGCTCCTAAAGGAGCCAAATTTTCAAAAGAAGCTAGAAATTTACATTTGTATGTGACATATTTCCACACTGAAGTGAATTACTAACTTACATGTTTTGAAAATGCAGATGTCAAACACACTAGGCCCACAGGTTTCCGCACACTGCCATTCCTGGGCTCCCTGGGGTCCTACCCATCGCAACGCCTCACCCCTCCCGAGGGCTCCAGGTGCTCTGCCCCAGCCCAGACCTCTCTCCTGAGCCATGGATCCACCTCCCAGCTGGCCCCAGACCTGCACTGAGCCGGTGGATTTCCCGTAAAACCGGTCTCGCCTCTGAGTCCCCACTGGGGAAACAGCACTGGCGCGTGGCTGGATTTCGGGGTGGCATCCAGGTGTCCCCTCCCTTTGTCATCCCTGACGCTGAATCTCAGCTCCTCTGCTGCCTAATTTCCATTTCATTCCCTCCTCTCACTGCCACTAGCCTGATTCAACACCAATTCTCATCCAAAGGCCATTTCAAAAGCGTCCTCAAGACCTGGCCCTCCCGCAAACCGCTGCTAGACTCCTCTTTCTAAAGTGAAAATGACCCACCACTTCCCCTTACTCTTGTCCATCAAGCTCGAACACCTGACCTTGTTCCTCTCCTAAGTGACCAGAATCCACAGTGAAGAGTGAAAGTCAGTTGCCTGTGAGAAGCAAGACAGGAGGCGGGGCAAGAGGGGAGGCTAATGACTTTGAACAATTGTTTTTACTTCTGTTTGCTTTGTTTTCTAAATATGTGCTTGCATCACTTTACTAAAAAGACACTGAAGAAAGAGAACCAGGAGCACGGAGTCCACACAAAATTCAGGGGGTACAGCATTTCGGAGAGTGGACTCCGCCTCCGGGATGGAACAGGGAGAGGCCAAGGCCTGGCAAACAGCGGCTGGGCTGGGGCATCACAGGGTCCTCCTGTGCAAGTCGGCTCAGTCCCGTGATGGGGAAGGGGGGGAAAGACAGCGGAGGGGCGACAGCAGGCAGGTGAGCAAAGGCGATGCTGAGCAGATGCTGGGATGGGAAGAGGTGGGAGTGCCAGAGAGTCTGCGACCAAACTGGGGTGGGTGGGCTTCTTCCTTGCCTCTCTCCTTTTCTTTCATTTTCCTTTCTTCTCTTTTTCACGGAAGACCCTTGTATATACTTATTAACCAAAGCAAAAGGGCCAGTGGAAAGAGGAAAGCCAAAGATGGAAGAGGTGGGGGCTGGAGGTGAAATGACCATGGTCCTCAGACCTGGACGTGGACTTGACACCCTGAGGAGAACAGGCAGCCTCCAACTGCTGACCTCAATTTTTGCAGCCAAGTCTAAAGCAAGCCCAGGAACTGGAGGGACAGGAGGGTTGTTGAGGGAATCAGAGGGAACAGACCAAGGCTTAGGAAGATGCGTGGTGCCCAGAAGATCACAGGGGTTCAAGACCATCACCCCACCCCTTATAGCAGCAAAAAAGGGTGCTGTGGCGTGGACTCGGAGTCAGGGTTCTGCAGGGCAGAGGCGGTCCAGAGGAACCCGAGGTACTAGTGAGACCAGGTGGTAGTGAGCACTGAAGACCGCCAGAAAGATGCAAAAACAGGGTGTGGCCCTGGGAGGAGGGGGCTCGAGAGAAGGGAAGAGAAGTCACCAAAGTTAGAAGTTCTGGAGGGGAAAAAAAAAAAAAAAAAAGAAAAAAGAAAGGTTCCGGAAGCCTGAGGCTGTTGGCTGGCTAAGGGCAGAGGAACTTGGTGAGGAGAGATGGGAGCAGTTCCAAAGATGTCAGTGAACAGAGAGAGGGACCAGGAGGTCAGCAAGTGTCAGAGCCAAGGAGGAGGGCAGACGGCACAGAAAGGAACAAGCACACTGAGGTTGTGGAACATTGGACATCCCTTGGAGTTCATGCTACCTGCTGACTTCCTTTTGCAGAACTTCGCCTTATTCGAGCTCAACTGTATGAAACTGCTACTTTTTATAGCTCCAAGAACTCAAATTTGTTAGCGCTAACTTATCAGCAATATGTATGCAGCAGTATGCAGTAGCTGCCCATATTCTTATAAATTAGGAAAATGTTACCTGGATCTGGCTTCTCTTGGGGGAAAAAAAGATCTACCATCCCTCACCTCCCACTCCTCGGTGGCTCTGTGGCCCCTTTAGAAAGGATGACCCACCAGCTTCAGCCCTTCCTTCCCTCTCCCACTACAAGCTTGGGGCCGGCCACCTCAGCTTCACACAAAGACCCCGCCAGCCCTGTCCCGCCCTGGGCCCTGTAGTGCAGCGGGACAGGAGACAAAGCAGTCCTGCTGGCAGAGAGCACTGGAGTCGTCCCCTTCAGAACACCACCGAACCTTTGGGTCCTGCCATCTGCCTGGCAGGAGAGGTAACAGCTACCTAACCCATCTCTGCGCTCCCAAGGCCACCAGACGGCAGCCCCAAGACCTACCTACCAAACCACACATTTCTCACCCCAACGCTCCCAGATGAGCCTGCAACCCTCCCGCCGGAGCCTCCTCACAAAGGCAAACCGACCCTGTGGCGAAGACAGTCCCCTGAACACCTGAGCCCTCCCTGGCTGCAGCTCCCGGCGCAGAATGGAACAATGCCCATTCTCACTTGCCTCCCTTGGCCCGCATTCTTCTGTCTGCCTGGAATGCCCCCCATCTAGCTTGTCAAATACAGCTTCCTCCTCCCTCAAGATCCAGTTCCGGGCGGTCCTGAGCTGCTGGCTGGAATGAATGCACGAAAGATACAAACCCACGGACAGCCTCGGTCCCCCTCCGGCTGATAACCACTCCCACCCCCGCCAAAGCCAGGTGCCTCAGTCTTCCCACTTACTTATCAGTAAGGGGGGGGGGGGAGGGATCTCGAACCTAAAGAAGAGACCTACCAGCTATCCAAAAAACTAGGTAGGCAGGGAGCGGCCAGGGTCAGACTGGGAAATTCAGGCTGTCAGACACTGGTGGCTTTGCAAAACGCAGCGCAGCAGGATTCCCTTTGGAAACAGCCCATACACGCAGCACAGCCCAGAGCGAGGACAGCCCAGTGTGAAAGGCTTGGTCCCCTTACACCTCGGGGTAAGGGTTTCCCCTCCCTCACACACTCTGCCCCAAGTCACTGCCATCACCAAAGCTTCGGGTCAGGAGGGTCCGGTGGTACCTGGCTCAGCCCAACTCCCTGCTCCTGTCCACTCCCCACACTGCTGGGAGCTACGGGAACACCAGTACCGCCGGCTCCTACACCGCCAGGGCTGCCAGGCCGGTCGGTCACAAAGCACCGCGAGCAGAGGCAAGCGCTGAGGATGAAGAAATGATCCGAAAACGGCTTATTCCACCGACTGACCTGACTTACTCTCCAAGTGAAGAACAGTGAGGCCATCAACTCACTTTGCCAGAACCCCTTCCCCGGCCGGAGATCCACGGGCGAAGTCGCTGCTCTAAGTAAACCTCGGACCCCGCAGGTCGCACTCACACCCCCTGTTGCCCAGCACCCCCCCCCTCGGGAGCCACGCTTCTCCCGGCGCAGCGCCGCGCGGCGCACCCCGACGACCGCGGGGGGCTCAGGACCGCGCGGCCGAGCTCGCTCACCGAAGTAGTCTCGCGCCGTGCGCGCCTCCAGCGCCCGCTCCAGCTCGCGGGTCAGCGCCTCCAGCCGCCGCTCCGCCGCGCTCGGGCCGCCCTCACGGGCCGCGGGCAGAGGCAGCGAAGGCAGAGGGAAGGGGGCCGGCCCCGCGGGCTCCGGGGAGCGAGCCGGCGCGGGGCCGGCGGCGGGCAGCAGCAGGTCGGCGTAGGCGCCGGCCGAGCCGCGGGAGCCGAGACTGGACACGCTGGAGCGGGCGCTGCCCACCGACGGCGGCCCGGGGCCGGGGCGCGGGTCCGAGCGGCCGGAGCGCGGGCTACCGTGGCGCTGGTCGTAGCCCAGGCTGATGCCGCTGGAGCGGGCGCTGCCGCCGCCGCCGTCGGAGCCCGCCAGGCTGGCCCGCGGGCTGCCCGCCGGCTGCGCGCTGAGCTCGGGGGCCGCCGCGCGCCGCGGGCCTCGCTCCCCACGTCTCAGTCCGTCCGCCCCGGCCTCGGGGCCGCCGCCGCCGCCCTTCCCTCTGCGGCCCAGCGCCTGCGCCGCCTCGTCTCCCGGCCCGGGCCGCGGCCCCCGCCGACCCCGGCCTGGGGAGTCGCCGCCCGGCTCCAGCTCCCGCAGGGCCAGCCCGGCCAGGAGCAGGGCCGCCTCGTCCGCGGCCGCCCGGGAGCGCTGCATGGCCCGGCCCGCCGGCCCTGGCGCGTCACCTCCGCCTCCGCTTCCCGCCGCCGCTCCGGCCGCGCCGCCGCATCGTCCGCCCCAAGCCCGGAGCCCGCCCCGGGACCCCTGGGCGCGGGGCGGGGCGGGGCCGGCGCCGGGCCGGGGTCGCTCGGCCGGCCACGCGCGGTCCGGGGGCCGCGGCGCTCCGCTGAGTGGCGCGCGCGGCGGAGGAATGCGCACTCCGAGGCGCCGGGCCGCGCCCCCTCCTCCCGGCGGGCGCGCTGGGGGCGGAGGGACTCCTTTGTGGGGGCAGGAATGCGAGGAAGGAGACGGCGCTGCGGCCTTTGGAATGCGGGGGGAGTGGCGGCGGCGGCGGCGGAGCGGCGGGGGCCGCTCTTGCCCGGACCTTGGAGGGGCGCGGAGGCCGGGCCGGGACGCCGGGGCGTGCAGCCGAGAGCTGGCGGCGGGGGCCGGAGCGGCGGCTGTGGCGCCGCGGGCAGAGGCGGGCGCGGCTGGGCGCCGGGGCCGTCGGGCCTCTGGAAAGGCCCGGGATTCCCACGGGCTGAGCTGGAGGCGGCTCCCCCAGCCCCCGGCCGGAGTAAGAAATACGAGCAGTCGACAAACGGTTCCCACATCCTCCCATCTTACTAACTAGCGCCGCCGGCGTTTCGGGCGCGGGGCCGGCCTAGTTCAGCTCAGGCCAGAAGTGCTGCTCCCGCTTCAGGACCCAGGAGGACACTGCGCGTCTCGTGCAGATGCGCCCCCCAGGACCTCGAGTGAACCCTCGACCACCACCACCTCCCCCCCGCCCCAGCCCGTCTGAGAGCCATGTGGGTGCGCATCGGTCTGCGGGGATGGCGGTGGTGGTGCCCGGACTGCCTGGTGGGGAAGGCGCAGAGGGCTGGAAGCTGGGGTTGGTTGGCGACTGGTTCTCCCGCTTGGTCGCTGTGCGCAGGCCCTCAAGGCCAGGCCAGGCCGGAAGCAGGCCTCAGGCTAAGCCAAACCAGCGGACCGGTGAGCCCCAGATGTGGTCACCCCGACAGGCAGTCAGGAAGAGCTGCGAGGATACCCCCTTTTTCCAGCACCTGCCTTCGGCGGCTTGGGTGAGGCACCAAGGAGGCTCCAGAAAGCACTTACCCTCCCCCAGGTATTGGGACACCACGGTGGGGCCTTGGGGACCACACTGGGAGAGAGGGGAGGCGGGAGGTAACTAGGGCTTTGTCCCCCCAAAACGCAAGCAATAAAGTCCGTGCGTATTTCACACAGCCTGTTGGGAAAAGCAAACCATTATCTCTCATGACCTGGCGGATTCAGGAAAACGACTTAAGTGGAAATTTCCTCTTTTGCAGGCACCTCCTTTCTGCTCAAAGAATTTCAGGACACTTTGATGGTGTCTCAGGGCGCAGGGATCCTGAATGGGGGGGAGGACCTGTGGCCTCAACATTGCTGAGGAGCCCACAGTGGCGCATTCTCCTCAGTTAGTCCTGGAGCGGTGTCTTCTCACCAGGAAACTCCTTCCCAGCGCCTCTCAGATCTTGCAGAATTCCAACCCACCACCCAGCCAAGCTCAGGGTGTGTGTGGGGTGGGGGGGGGGGGCAGGCACAGGTGGATGCAAGCATTTGCAGGGAGCAAATACCCAGGGGAGCCAGCCCCTGAGAAATGATCTCCACTCTGAGAGAAGAAAAGCAAATGAAGATCAACAATGAAATATCACATTTCACTGACCTCATTATCTAATATTTTTAAATGGAAATATTGGCAAGACCCTCATGAAACTGGCACATGTTTTGCTGGTTCGAGTGTAAGTGGGTACCTCCTGTCAGGAAAAGCAGTTTGGGGGTATTAACAGCGTCAGAAACAGACAAAAACACTCAGACTACACAGCAGTGCTTCTGTTCCGGAGAAGTAATCCAAACTGCAGATAATGATGCAAGTACGAACGTGTTTATCATATTATTTCTGTAATCCCTACAGTCCTAGGATGTCTAGCCTCCTGAAGAGGACCTCTCTGCCCTCCAAAGTAGTTCTTAAATAACTGTTTCATCTCCACCTGCCAAATTAGAACCTTGAACAAGATTTGAAGGGTCTGTTGGAGTCAGTGAAGTAACATTATATAGCCTCAGCTGAACACATTGCTTACCCTAGTGGTAATTAACTAGTTACTCACAAAGACCCACCAACAGAAACAACCCAAAAGATTTGCTTTCTCACTCCCCAACCTCTGCTGACATTTTCTCCCTCCTCCACTGGTGGAGGGAAGGTCTCTGTGTTCTCCTCTCTCTCTGGCTTTTTTCTTCCTCCATCCATTGGGGTGCAGATAGGTGTTTAACAACCAGTGCTCATTGGGGGGAGAACTGTACCAAGCAGGAGTCCTGATTTATAGCATTTAGCAATCCCACCATGGTGGATTTCAAACCACCAACATGGATTACTGCAGAGCTGGGAAGAGACAGGTACGACCCCCTCTCGGAAGCCATTGTGAGCTGGCTTTAGCTACTGTGGGATATGCTGTTGAAGTTTCACAACGGAATTGTGGGAACTCTAGTGCTATCATCCTTTCAACCACAATCTTCCCATTGCCTGGGGAGAGGGACACACTCAGGAGGCTGGAACGGGACACGGTCAGTCTAGTCTCACACCAAGTCCTAAATCATAGTCTTTTCCTTCTAATTCTCTAGAGGCCAATCCTACCCAGACTGTCTACATTAATGGTAATTCAAAGATTCCCCCTCCTCTCTCTCCTTGTGCTCTGGCTTTCATCAGACCCCCTAACCTGTCTGTAGTTTCTGTATTGTCTGACCCCAATTACTGATAGGAGTCAGGGGTTTTCCTAGTCTTGGGACACGCTCATGCCATTCAAGTGTGGCTGTTTAACTTGCGTTCCTAGGAAAGAGGGATGGCAATCAGCCAAATGCCATGGCAGGGAGTTCCTGGGACCCACTTTTCTTTCTCTCCCTCAACCTACAGCAATCTTTACCCCTAAAAAATACTACTTCCTGGGGTGCCTGGGTGGCTCAGTGGATTGGGCCTCTGCCTTCGGCTCGGGTCATGGTCTCGGGGTCCTGGGATTGAGCCCCGCGTCAGGCTCCCTGCTCAGCGGGAAGCCTGCTTCCTCCTCTCTCTCTCTCTCTCTCTCTGCCTGCCTCTCTGTCTGGGTGTGATGTCTCTGTCAAATAAATAAATAAAATCTTAAAAAAAAAAAAAAAGTACTTCCTGGGGAGAGCATGGGAAGTCTTTCATCTCAAGCCCACTGGTATATCTCCCAGTCCAGCTCCTAAGGGCCAGTCTCCCCACACCCAGCACCAGACCCAAGGTGTGTTCTCTGATGCTCTTCTACTGGCAGGACATCTGGGAGCTGTGCCCAAAGGGATTTTTCCATCTTCTCCTTTGAGGTCCAACTCTTTCAACCAGATTGAGTCTACCCATCTCCTCTGGTCCTGGTATCCCCCTTTGGCCTCTTCAGGAGCACAGAAGGGTCAAAGCATCGACAGCTAAAGCCATGGACAGGCTTGGTTCCCCAATCTAAGAATTAGGGTTAAGATCAGATGATTACAGCTTGCTTCCTTCATAAGGATGGACACCTTGGAAGGACCTTCACTTTCTTCCCCTGAAACCTTATCCTGCATCCAGGAAAGGGAATTTATACACAACCTTTGTATGTGGCAAACACCCCAGCAGTTCCATGGGGTGGGACGTTTGGGAATGCTGATTTCTACAATTTTGTTACGTTTTTGAGCAGGAAGTTGGTGTTCATGACTTTTAGTGCTGCCGGAAGCTGACACTGGGACCAACTGGGAAGCTGGGCGACACACAGGATACCCATCCCACCACCTCTTGCTGCCATAGGTAAGAAGTTACTGTGAACACCAGCCCTTAGTGTCTTACTGCTTTCAAAGGTTTCTTCCCAGGCTGACAAGGTTGGCACGGTTAAGAAGTGTAGTAGCATGGTGCAGAGTAGGGATGCAACACACGTCTACAGAATAAGCAAAAGACAGTGCACAATGTCTATGTATTTTTGAGATTGACGTGAGGATCAATGTGGATCGTTGGTGGATTTTCAATAAACATTTAACTATTCATTTGAGAAACAGCACAAGCAGGGGTAGAGGCACAGGGCAAGGAAGCAGCAGACTCCCCACTGAGCTGGGAGCCCAATGTGGGACCCGATCCCAAGACCTAGGGATCATGACCTGAGCTGAAGGCAGATACTCAACATTCTGAGCCATCCAGGTGCCGGGTGCCCAGGTGGATTTCTTTTTAAGATTAATCGATTGATTGATTGATGAGAGAGAAAGCACGAGCAGGCAGAAGCAGAGGGAAAAGCAGGCTGCCCGCTGAGCAAGGAGCCCAATGCAGGACTTGATCCCAGGATACTGGGATCATGACCTGAGCCAAAGGCAGGTGCTTAACAGACTAAGCTACCTAGGTGTCCCGCCTGGGTGAATTTCTGAAGTAAAAGCCTGAGGAACTTCTTGGAGCATCTGAACATTCTAGTAAAAAATTTCTGTTTTTCCTTATATAAGTCATCCCTTGTGAAGATATAAAATTTTTAAAGCTGAAATCAGTTAGCAAAACCCTCAAAATGTTATTTTACCAGGAAAACGTATCTTTGGGATATAGTCAAACTCCAGAGCATCACCATAGTCCTCTAGTTCAACTCAGATGATCTTTTTATTGAGAGCAGTTCAAACATTTCTCAAATAAACTTTTGGCTGGAATTTATTTTAAATTAGATGTGGGGGGGGGGGGAGTTCCCTGTATGCAGAATGCAAATAATGTATTCCCAGTATGAAATGGTCTATAAAAATACTTCTCTAAATATATCCTCCTGCAAATAGTCAAATGGAGATTCCAGGAGGCCTTCACCCCCTCCCCAAGTCACAGTGACTAGAAACATCTGTCATTTTTTCTTCCCTGACTTCTTTGGGCTTTCTTTTACTTACTTTGTAAGTTTCTATTTTCTGTGCATTACAAAAGGCTAGTAGGAAGCTTAAATTTGCCCATGTCCCTTGGCCACAGAGTAAGTCCACTGACATGTGTGCCACCCATGGGCAATTTCCAGGAAGAGGAACATCTATTATGAACCAAATGTTTTCGGGAACTTCTAAGTGAACCATTAATCTACTGAGAGCAACTTGGCTCTCTTCTTAGTTCTCTGGAGGATCAAATGAAAGAAAATTCTTCCTAAGTCACAGCCTAGCAACAAGGATGAACAAAGCCGACTTCATCCATGTTAGACCCAGGAATCACTGCAACACTTTTTCATGCCAACTTATATTTTTAATAATCTTTATTGCCTTTCTGATTTAAATCATAGGATATATTCATTACAAAACTTGAAAGTCACATAGGCACAGAAGGGAAATACAAGACTATATATATATGTATATGTATGTGTATATATATATATGTGTGTATATATATATATATATATATATATATATATATATATATATCCACTTTTATTATGAATGTTTTCAGAGAAAAGATGGATAGTACAATGAACAACATATATGGGCTCCACCTAGATTCAATTAATGTTATCTTTTTTCTTCCTGTATTGTGTATTTTGCAAGTCATTTAAAAATTATGAAGCTTTATCCCTAATATTCGAAGAGTAGACACTGGCCTACCTAAGTACAAGGACATTATCATACCTAAGAAAATACTTCCATTATCACTTTATCCCATTTCCCAGTTTCCAATTACCTCAAGAACTGCCAGTTGTTTTACACTTGAGAATATCCCACATTCTGTACTTGTCTGTTTCCTCCTAATGTTGCTTAGCTTGTTCCTTTACGCACAGCCCCCCTTCCAGTCAGCTGGAGATTGGATCTAGCTGCTGCATTAGGTTGTGGTGAACATATTTTTTCCTTGGTGCTGTTCTAGTCTTCATCTCATCTCATTCGGAAATACATGTGAGGTTGTCGCTGATGCCAGGTTTGAGTGCGTGATTACAGTGGTGACAGATCAGTCCATTATCAGAGGTTGATTTTTTTTTCCCTTCTGCGAGTTATCTGTACAACATTTGAGCACTGTCAAGATTCTGTTCCTCAACATCCTTTTTCTGAAGGTCCTGGCATCCACTGATGCCTGCCTGATTGATGACTTAAGTGGTCAGGCTCTATATTAAAACACTGAATCCTCTCATACATGCCAAGTATGCAGACTCGTCTTTGGGACAACAGATAGGTAAACTTGAGTCAGCAGACTGTTTCCATTAAGGCTGGAAGACGGTTTGTCAAGACTGTATTGTATTGCAGGGTAGAGCTGCTGGGCAAAGGCCCCTGATGAGCTCTGCATGTGGCTCCCCAACTAAGACAACTCACACTGGAAAACCGCAAATACCAGCCCACATTTAAAGTGTGTCCACGCTCCAGGAGCATGTAGGCCGCTTGGATCTGCTTAGTCTACTTGGGCAAGACCCATGTATCAGACCTGCCTTGCTGATAAACCCGGGTTTTATAAAAACAGGTAGAAAATGGACAGAACCTACTGGAAAAGGTAGTAATAGAGTTTTTGCAGAGATAGAAACCACTGGGCTGCCAAAAAAGAAATCTATCAAATTTGCACTAACTGCCACGTACATACAAATGGAAAAAAATAAACATAGAAAATGCTAGAAACGACTGACAATTGAGTCTAAGGGCAGGGTGAGGTTTTAGGAATGGAATTTCAAAATTGAACATGATCACCAGTGACAAACCAATTAACTGAAACATTTCTGAGGTGGAATTCCAGAGTAATTTCATTATTGTCTGTTACATGGTTTTATAATTTTGAGATCTTTTTTTCTGGAAGAAAATGGGAACATCTAAAAATCTAAAGGCAAAGTGAGTCTCATAGGCTTGTATAGTTGTAGGTGGGGATTCAGCTCACTCAGTGCTGTTATTGGAGGCTGGAAGTCAGTCCATCCTGCAGACATCAGGCGGCATGCCCCTGAGGGCTGAGTGTTGTTCAGCATGATTCTTCTGAAGGCTTTGCTCACATGCTGAATTTACAAATGATACAAAACAAGGAGCAAAAAGTTAATAAGCTAGGTGGCAGAGTAAGAATGAAACAGAATGGAGCAAAATTTAATGAGTTGACCATTTGGAATTTAATTGACTATAGCCAAAACCACCAAAGGCTGAGGGTATCGAATGGAGGTTAAACAGCTTTAGGGGTTTCTGTTATCTGAAAACCCAAGGCACATCTGTGTGAGGAGAGCTACCCTAAGGGCCAAGGCCCTCTGAGGTCCAAGGCAGAGACATGGGTGCTGATCCATCCAGGACTATTCCGGCCACTTCTGTAGGCTGGAGTTGGGCCCTAAATGGTACACTGGAGAAGGGACTCTGATGAATCGGGGGTGGGTCTGGGGAGGGGCAACCCAGAGAAGACTGGATAATGAAGACTCCCCCTTGCTCCGGAATCTCAAATCCAAGGTTCTAAGTTCCTGGGGCTGGGCAAAGATCACTTACTGTTCTCAACAGAAGGCCAGTTGTTTACAACCACACTTAAAAAGTAACAATGCCATTAAAAGTTTTATTTTAGAAAGTACTTATCTGTGGCAAACAGTGGAGATCATTTAACCTTCACATCCACTATGAGTTAACTCTTTAGAAGGAAAGAGTTTAGCATGCCTGCAGTAATATATAAACCAGTTAAGGCCGCAGAAACGTGAACTTTGCAGGCATGTATAACAAGTATGCAGATGCCATTTATTTGGTCCATAAGTACAGTATAGTCGTATTTGAGTTCTACAAAACATCAAATATAAATAACCTGAAACTGTAACAATACACAAAAATTGGCTTCTTACACAGACATACCAGGCAGTACAAGCTGAAAACTTGAGTAAATTAACATTGTTTTACATTAATATACATAGTGCCAGTTAACATTTAAAAACACATTTCAATGCATAGCACTTGATACTTCTTTGAATCTGTTTCAGTCAGTTAAGAGTATGAAAATGGTTAGATCTAGGCTAAAAATAATTCTTCTTCTAACCAAAAATAAAGGCGTAATATTTATAACCAGGTATCAACTTTACTAAACCACAATATTTTAAAACTGTTAAATGATACCTAAGGGTATTTACATTAAAAAGGCAACATGCATTGTGTTGTTTCATCTGATGACTGGTTATGCACACACTTTGTTCAAAGGGCTTTAAAACTATATTCCTACTTTCAATACAGCATACCGCAATGTTTCTAATTGTTCTAGCAAAATGAATGCTTTCAAAGGGAGAAGAATCATCTTCAAGTCACTGGTGTCAATTTTTCCCTTTGGAACAAAGGACATAACAAATAACCTGGTTCTGCCCAGATGACCTACTGCAGTAAGAGGATTCTGTTTAGAGGCATTTCTGTTCAATCTAATGCTATAACATCATCAAGCTCTTCTGTCTGTTCTGTGCGGGACCTCTTTGCACTGATATTCTCCTTTTCATCTAATTTCCTCTTGCGACTTCTCTCTTCTTCACTGATGTCAGCATTATTTGAAGGACCTTCTTCATCCGAATCAACTATGAGCACATCATCTTGCTCTTGTGCTTATTTCAGAAAAAAGGGAAAAAATGGTTAAAAGTGTGGGAGTTACTAGTGATTCACTAATTTTTTATGAAAGTGAAGAGCTCGCATTTCTAATATATACCAAACTTAAGAATGGTAGGCTACCCTCATGGAACCTTCACTTTATACATTACACATTTCTGTAGTTCTGTGGGTTTTTTAAAAGATCTTAATTTATTTATTTGACACAGAGAGAGATCGCAATAGGCAGAGAGGCAGGCAGAGAGAGGGGGAAGCAGGCTCCCTGCTGAGGAGGGAGCCCAATGTGGGACTCAATCCCAGGACCCTGGGATCATGACCTGAGCTGAAGGCAGAGGCTTAACCCACTGAGCCACCCAGGCACCCCCACATTACTGTAGTTTACTGTTTTCCGTAACAAGCACCAATCTGTTTTCTAATTTAAACAAAAAATTGTAACAAGCATTACAGAACTCAAATTCTTAAAACTCTTTGTATCTATTTCTCCAACAGAAAAGGGGAGGGTGCATATCCTAATACTGGTAGTGATGGTAATAATAATAATAAAACAACGACAACAACAACATATATATAGCACTTACAATGTGCCAGGAACTGTTCTGAGCATTTTGCATATAACAACTCATTTAATCATCACAACAACCCTATAAAGAAGATAACATTATTATCCGTTTTCCAGAAAAGGAAACTGACCTACAGAGACTGACTTGCCCAAGGTCACACAATAGCAGAGGATATGGCTGGGATTCAAATCCACGCAGTGGGCTCTACCATACATGCTCATAACCTTACACCACAGCTGGTTTCATGTACCACCCCCAATGCACCCATCATGCCCACGCCAAAGCAAAGGCAGAATACCTATCTTACTCGTTGCTAAAGCTTCCCAAACCGACCCACAATAAGGGATCAAACAATGCACATTTTGAATTATGACTTTTTAAAAACTACCATAGTCCCTTTCTCTTTTCTATTTTTGGAGGAGGGGAAAGGTCATGAACCCATGGCTCATAAGTGGACCACACTCTAGCTGGTCTCAAAGTCCATCTTTAAAATTCTCTGAGAATATAAGAACCAAGAACAATCATACTCCAAAGAATACCAAAGACACATAGCTAAAGAAGTGGAAATATAGTAGTAAAAAAGCTGGTAACTTTTAGTTTCCTAAGTAAAGAATGAAGGAAGGGGGGCTGTTGTGGGTAGGCAGGAAACATTCCAATCTGAGCACACATTAAAGAATCAAGCACTAGCACAGAAAACCCAGGGAAACAGAGCCTCTGATGCACTTTACCAAAGTTATAATGGTTCCGAGAAAACTGTGAAATGCTAAAATCCTACACTTTTTTTTTTTTAAGATTTTATTTATTTGACAGAGAAAGAGAGATCACAAGCAGGCAGAGAGAGGGGGAAGCAGGCTCCCAGCGGAGCAAAGAGCCCAATTCAGGACTCAATCCCAGGACCCTGAGATCATAACCTGAGCCAAAGGCAGAGGCTTAACCCAGTGAGCCACCCAGGCACCCGAAAAATCCTATACTTACAGCATCTGTTCACTCCAAATAGGTGCATTGGTTTGTTTCCCCTAAATACAACAGGCACCCCAAATCCAAAACTATTGCTACAAAGAATGAAGCATCCTCATGCATTAGCAAATTCACTGATATTTCCAGTTGTAAAAACCCACTAACAAAAAAGAACAGTTCCTATTTTCCATAGAATTTCCCATTCTTAAATGTCTTCAGGGTTCCTATATTCAGAGCTCCATTAAAACAATGCCAAATCAATACACACCTCCAAGAGTCATATGGATTTCTGTTTTATGGTCAAATTCATCAAAGAACCACAGTTTATTTCTATGTAGCAGCTTGCTTGGTGGATAATTAACAAAGCACTGGCTGACTGGGGCCACGACTCACCAGTGGACGTGGAAGGCTGAGCTCCATCATCACTGCCATTGGTTATGCTCTTGGCAGCATCTTCGGCTTGTTTGGGCCCCACTTTTTCTGGGGCATCACCAACAACTTCAAATTCAACATCCTTCCCTAGGTCCTCACTGTAAAAGAACACCACAATGTAAAACTGGACCATGAGACTATTTATAATAGCAAAGGCACACCAGAGAGACACTGCTCCTCAAAGCTCTAAGTGCATGTACTATGTACACAGCAAATAGATCCTGATTTTCAAAGAGCTGATAAAATTAAAAATAAGACTGCACATAACACATTTCTGTGATAATTCAAATGGCCAATACCACTGCCCCTTCAAATCAAGGAAAAGGTCTTTAAAAAATATTACAAAAAAAAAAAATTACACAACTTTTACTGCTAGAGCAGAAAATGGACTTCAAAACTCTGTGACCCAATCTAGCTCTTAGGCATTATTTCTTCAGCTACCATGTTTAAAGATTCTACACACACTGCTCTTGACCAGCGCCATCTGGTGTTTTAGGAATAGGAAGGTTCCATGGACTCTGGGTTTCCCCCCATCTTTACCGGCAGCACCCTGCTTTTGTAATGAGGTCCCAAAAACATGTATGAAAGTTTAATGCATGAAAGTCAAGCAAAAGACTTACATGTTATAAGGGGGTTTCTGTTCCCAGAGAGCTAAAAAATACGATAAAAAAACCCTAATTATGCCTCCTCTTTAGACACTATCTGATAGATTTCCATTTTATTGTACATGTCCTTCCATTGTCTTCTCTTGTATAACTGAATACAAGCACACCACTGGCATGCAATGGTGTCTGAAGCCAGAGATGACTCCCTAGCAATACCTATCTTTGACTCAATTGTCTAACTCTGGGAAACTCATGCTTATTATTAAGTCACATTCAGTCTTTCCTGTCATTCTATGCTTTTTATAAACCAACCAAGTACTACAATGTGATATCTCCAAACAACTGTACATAAGCTTCAAGTTCACAGAGAGATGGCAATATTGGCAAAACAACTGGATGCTGATGGCAACTCCCTTCACATGTTTGCTGGGATGGTACCCAAAAGTCCCAAGTCAGGGTGTAGTTGAGGTGTATCAGTGGGAGCAGTGCACCAAAATGCACCTGACTCAATAGCTAATCATACCCAGGTGGAGGGCCATCTGTCTTCTGTTATATATGTGCAAATACTCCGTAACACAGCACAAGAATGCTTTTTTATATAAAAATGGGCAGGACATTAAATCAAATAAAAAGAAAAAAATACACGATTCAAAAATCTCTATAGGATAATTTTTAAATGTCTTGGTATTGTTATACATCACAAATAAAATATTTGTCTACTGGGAGAAAGATTTCTTCTTTTCTTCTAATGAATCTTTTAAAAACATTGAAGTTTTTATTTTAGTTCAATTATCAAAAAGAGTTCACCCCCATTTCTAACTCTTTAAATGCCTGGATTTCTACCTTTTCTAGATCTTTCTGATCAGACATTATGGTGAGTTACCCTTAAATATTTTTTGCCTATTCCTTTTGTTTCTGAATTCCCAAATACTTCTGTAGGTGAAGCCTCAGGGAACTTAGTAGCCAACTCAAGTAAATACACTTCATGGCTTCAAATGAACAGTAGGGCTTAAGGTAAGAAAATTATTTTTTTTCTCCAATTTAAGTTTTTACATTCAAATAATATCTTAAACTTAAAATATTAATAGTTCCTACCTATGAAGGATGTTGATCAATAAAGTGTAGTCCTGAAGGAAGTCGTCTGCTTGAAGCCGGCTCCCATTTCTAATTCCAAATTCTGACAGCTTTTTGTGATTATTAGCTAAGAAATTGGAAAGGAATTTAGATACTTCAGTTATATATTCCACGGAGCAGTCCTAGTAGTTTAAAAAAGATTAAACCCCTAATATAAGCTGAATTAGGTCACTCCCTCAAAGTCATATGTTGGAGCCCTAACCCCAGCATACGTCACTGTATTTGGAGACAGTGCTTTTTAAAGAGGTGATTAAGTTATAATGAGGCTGTTAGGGTAGGCCCTAAATCAACCTAAACAGAATTCTTGTAAGAAGCCCCTCAAGAGAAAGCGGCCCAAGAAAATGAATTTCTGTTATTTAAGTCACCCTATGTATTCTGGAATGGTGGCTCTACCAAACTAATCCACTAAAATATTAGGCACTTAGGGGGCACCTGGGTGGCTCAGTGGGTTAAGCCTCTGCCTTCCGCTCAGGTCACGATCCCAGGGTCCTAGGATCCAGGGCCGCATCGGGCTCTGTGCTCAGCAGGGAGCCTGCTTTCCCCCCTCCCCGCCTGCCTCTCTGCCTGCTTGTGATCTCTGTCAAATACATAAATAAAATCTTAAAAATAAGTAAGTAAAATAAAATATTAGGCACTTAGAAATTCAACTCTGAATGAAGAATATTCAACTACTAAAACTGGTTAAAAAGAACCAAACTGTGAGAAGTTCTGGCAACATTCTCCCATTCACACCAAATTAATTTGGAATCCCAGAGGAGCTGAAGAACAAATTAGAGTTGTTTAAAATATGTTTTACTTGCAAAGAGGTTATCCAGGCCAACTTCAACAAACTACTTTTCAGCAAATTCTGTAATTCAGAAAATGAGAAAACTTTGTTGATTTGAAAGGATTTTCCATTTTTCAACATTTCTCAATGGTGAGCCTCTGGGACCTCCCAGAAATAATCCCTCCAATCTAGCTTTACCTTCCACGTGTCACTTCTGCTTCATGCAGTACAGTGGCTAACACCCACTGGCACTCAATAAGCCTTTGCCACGTGGATTGTAAATACTCCGACGAAGAACAATACCTCTAACCAAACTTCTGATGTCACCACCTCTTCCTCCCTATTTCTGAGTCTTTCTGCCTTAATTATTCTTTCTCTCCTGCACATTCAAATGCTCTTCTCTTGACCTGTAATAGCACTCAAGTGTCACTTACAAAACGAAGTGCTTCCTCACCTGGCTCCCAGTTTCACCCCATCTTCATAAGACAGACTGTGCTTTATTGAGTATTTGCTCCACGCGGGGCACAGAATGCATAAAACCTGTTGACCTATGTAGTGCCTGGCACAGACTAAGTAAATTCCATTTTACTTACTTATTTAAGATTTTATTTATTTATTTATTTGACAGAGAGGTCACAAGTAGGCAGAGAGGCAGGCAGAGAGAGGGTGGGAAGCAGGCTCCCCAGTGAGCAGGGAGCCTGATGCGGGGCTCGATCCCAGGACCCTGAGACCAGGACCCAAGTAGATGGCAGAGACTTAACCACTGACCCACCCAGGCGCCCCAGTAGATTCCATTTTAAATTCTAGTTATCGGGCATGCGCCCCAGTAGATTCCATTTTAAATTCTAGTTATCGGGCATCTGGGTGGCTCAGTTGGTTTGGCCACTGTCTTTGGCCTGGGTCATGATCCTGGAGTTCCGGGATCAAGTCCCACATCAGGCTTCCTGATCGGCAGGGAGTCTGCTTCTCCCTCTCCCACTCCCCGTTTGTGTTCCCTTTCTCGCTGTGTCTCTCTCCATCAAATAAATAAATAAAATCTTAAAAAAAAAAATCAAATGCATCGTACTTTGTACAACAAATACATTAACAAGAAGGATGACATGCTTGCACTTCTTTTATTTATTTATTTGACAGACAGAGATCACAAGTAGGCAGAGAGGCAGGCAGAGAGAGGAGGAAGCAGGCTCCCTGCAGAGCAGAAAGCCCGATGCGGGGCTCGATCCCAGGACCCTGGTATCATGACCTGAGCCGAGGGCAGAGGCTTAACCCACTGAGCCACCCAGGCACCCCAACATGCTTGCACTTCTTAAAAAAGATTCATTTCATTTATTTTAGAGAGTGTACAAGTGGGAGGGGCAGAGGGAGAGAAAATCCCAGCGGACTCTGGGCTGAGCACACAGGCTGACGCAGAGCTCTAACCCACAAACTCGAGATTATGACCCAAGCCCAAACCAATGGTTGGATGGTTAACCAACTGCACCACCCAAAGGCCCTGACCTGCTTGAATTTTTGAAAAGGAAAGCCTAGAAAGCCAAAAGTGGGTGCTGATTTTTTCAGCACTGCTTTCTGCTTCTACAGCAGGCTATCAAGGCTTCTTTCTTTACTCTTGGATGAAACACTTCATAGCCTTAAATTACCCTTCCTACCCTAATCTTCTCATTACTATTTTAACTCCCAGGATCCATGATACAGGAAAGGGGGTTCCTTGTTAGTGGACAAGAGCATGAGGGTCACTGTAAACCTAACTATGCACTGGGTTCTCAAGAAATAGCCCCTGAGATACCCTGACAACATGGGCGCCCCAAACCTGGAACTGTGGTGATCCCAGCAAGGCAGTGCCACCTAGGGAGCCCACTTTCATGATCAAATATTGCCCCTTCAGCTGTGATACTGAAGAACATGTACGGTAAATGGACAAACTAATATTATGTCTTCATGGATACAGTTTCCACCCAAACGAGGGGAGTGAATAAACACGATGCATGATACCTTCTGTCTCTCCTTCTTCTGAAGATATTAGGATTGTTCCTTTCCCATCTTCAATTTGGACATCTGGTGCTACCATAGCAAATTTTTCTTTCACTATCTGTAAGAAAAAAAGATTCAAAATATTAATATGTATAGCTAAAGACCAACAACAAAAAAAACATTTCCCATAAAGGCTCTTACTTTCCCTTCCATTGGAAAGGGGCAAAGCTGTTCTTTAAGAAATGTCAGGGTATGCAGGAAAGCACTGGAAATTCACCAAATTACTCCATACCCAAGCTGCCCACCATCCACCCCCATGTATAATCACTGATAAAGTTCAGATAAAACTTCCTCCAAATGGGAAACTGACAAATCTTGATTGGCTCTTAGTACTTTGTCCTTCCCTACAGATTAGACTGAGCTAGACACTTGGCATATTTTGTCTCAGTCTCTACGCCAATCCTGTATTCGCAGATGTTTTGTAGATGGAAAACTTCTCATAAAACTGATTCTCGGATAGTTTTCCTCTTCCCAACTTCCATCTCTCTTTAAATTCCAAGATGGATCAGGAGTGATAGTAATCTGTCAAATACTAGCTGCTCTTAAAAATAACAGAGGAATTCTTTAAAAGTTTCATTATCCCACAAATAGTGGGCTTGCCTTTAAGCTCAAGAATGACTACGTACCAACTACAATTATTTCCTAAGAAAGCAGGGAGGGCAATCACCCTCTGCTGGCCAGTATACCAAATCCTGCTGCTTCTCCATCGAAACGTAAGTTCAAATCAATCTGCCCTTTGCAATCAGTTCTGGGAGAAAAGCTATTTCTCCCCCCTCTTAAGCAGTCTGGGCCACAAGAATCTATCACCCCATGTCATATAAATATGAAACATGACGATGGGGATTAACAGAGAGCAATGTGAAGTGATGCCAAAAGTGAGAAGTGGAACCCATGTGGGCCATTTATAAACTAATCTAAACTAATTTAGAAGGAACCTAAGGACAAGACCACATCCTAAACTTCCATTTCCTTCACTCCAGAGATCTATTACTGGTGAATCCAGATCCACAAATGCAGCATGTCATAAGAGGCCAATTTAACACACTAGAATCAGGACCATCACCAGACCGTTTAAGGATACTGCCTGTCAGGAAACACAGAAATGACACACTATCTGGGAACAAAGTGTCTCTCGCTTGCCAACAAACTGTATCACCTCTGTACCACCTGTGGTGCATATTTCCATCCAAATTCATCTATTCCTTTCTGGGATGTGAGGCACATACTCTGGAACCACAGACCGAAAAACCAGTAGGAACCCAGATAGTAAAGCAACCTAGAATATCAGAGCAACGCACTTTAGTAGTCAGAATCTTTCAGAATCATTATGTGGCTTTTAGTTTGTTAACACACTAACACTATCAAGCAGAAGGGAACCTAGGTTTCCTGTTTTTAGGAAAGGAAAACAGACAAACCTTATGGAAGAGAACCAGCCCCTGCACTTACCTTATCCTGTAATGTAAGAACAGTCACTTTGTGGACGTTCAGCCGAACAGTCACCTCTGGCTTGCTGGCACATACGTAACAATTAGGGTTAGGACGATCCAGTGCACAAGGCACAAGAAGCTTCTTTCTTGGGTTTGGTTGTTTATTCAAAAAGATCTTTGGAGGAGAAAAAATACACACAGAATCCACAAATCTGAGTTATGATTTTGTATACCATACAACCTAATGTCTACCATCTTCTTTACTGTACAGCTAATAAAAAAATGACTTAAATATTCCCTTTTAGATTGGAAAAAACGGAAGAAAAATCATGGCCTTTAAAAAAAAGATTTTGGGATGCCTGGGTGGCTCAGTTGGTTAAGCTGCTGCCTTCGGCTCAGGTCATGATCCCAGGGTCCTGGGATCGAGTCCCGCATCGGGCTCCTTGCTCAGTAGGGAACCTGCTTCTCTCTCTGCCTCTGCCTGCTGCTCTGCCTGCTTGTGTTCTCCCTCTCTCTCTCTGACAAATAAATAAATAAAATCTTTTTAAAAAAAATTAAAAAAATAAAAATAAAAATAAAATAAAATAAAAAGATTTTATTTATTTGACAGAGAGATCTCAAGTAGGCAGAGAGGCAGGCAGAAGTGGGGGGGGGGGGGCGGGGTGCAGGCTCCCTGCTGAGCAGAGAGCCAGATGCAGGGACTCAATCTCAGGACCCTGAGATCATGACCAGAGCCAAAGGCAGAGGCTTTAACCTACCCAGGCACCCCAAATCATGCCCTTTTTAATAAGAGCCTGATCTTTCAACTTTCTTTACTAACTGGCTGCCATGTGAAAGGCTATGCTTACTGAAAAAGAAATTTTTTTTTCTTTTTATAAAGATTTTATTTATTTATTTGACAGAGAGAGATCACAAGTAGGCAGAGAGGCAGGCAGAGAGAGAGGAGGAAGCAGGCTCCCCGCTGAGCAGAGAGCCCAATGCGGGGCTTGATCCCAGGACCCCGAGATCATGACCCGAGCCAAAGGCAGCAGCTTAACCCACTGAGCCACCCAGGCGCCCCTGAAAAAGAAATCTTGTACTAACTAAACTATTCTGCAAACTAATTTAGCAAAAGTAAGGGCCTAACTATACTCATCCCTGGTAGCACTAAAACAATTTTTGGGTGTCTTCCTAGTGGTTGTTCTTATCAATATGAAGCCAACTTCTCAAAAGCAATATACTTATTTCTCCAATTAAGGATAATGCTTTCACAGATGTACGGAACCAACATGCTGCCTTTCAAGTTGTCTATGATTATGACATAAATGTTTATTAATTATGAGAAAAAATAATGTACTTCAGGCAGTATTAGCACCTATTTACCATTTCCCTGGTACCCACACAAAAACTAAGAGCCAATGCAAATTTTTTAAAACAGCACTAAAAAAAAGAAAAAAAAAAAAAAAAAGGATGAAATCTTTAAAAAGGAACCAGCCTCATATTACTACCAAGTTTGGCAAACACTAGCAAGATTAATACAAAGAAATGTCAGAGGAATGCTGGAAGCAAATACACAAATTCTCATTTCTTGATGACCTTGGTAAGTGTGGTCCTGCTAAGATGACTTAATTCTAAAGAGGAACTCTATGGAATCCCCAATTTTAATGAAGTAAATCCTGTATGAGGCAGTAAGTGCTGGGGGGAGGGCTCCCAAACCAGTACTGCTAGTCATGCTAGCAGAGCCAGAGGCAGGATTCAATGGGAGAGCAGATTTGACCTGAGGCTTCACTGGGAAGGTAACTGTGCTAAGGGAAATCAACAGTCAGGAAAACAAATGCTAACACCATTAACATGCAGGCTAAATGGTTACTCCATCCTAAAATCCACTACGTAAGTGGGAACCAAAAAACCAGGCATAAATGTCACTAACCCAAGAGAAAGACAAAGCTAAGTAAGCAAAGAAACAAGAAGGATGCTATAGGAAACAGACATTTTAATAAATCCAACAAACAATACTGTTTGTGAGCTCAATGGGATGCATACTGTAGCCACAGGACAACTCAGGCTACTATAAATTAGAAATCAAAAAGAAGTTTAAAAAAAAAAAAAAAAAAAAAAAAGACAGCCAGGGGCACCTGGGTGGCTCAGTGGTTAAAGCCTCTGCCTTCAGCTCAGGTCATCTCAGGTTCCTAGGATCAAGTCCCGCATCGGGCTCTCTGCTCATCAGGGAGCCTGCTTCCCCTCTCTCTCTCTGCCTCTCTGCCTACTTGTGATCTGTGTCAAATAAACAGAATCTTAAAAAATGACAGCCAAAAAAAATTTAAACAGCAAACCAAATGAAGATGACAGACTGGCGATGATTCTGTAGTCCTTCACCCCCAAATTTCATGAAAACAAAAGTTTTTTGTTGTTTAAAGTAGGCTCCAAGCCCAGCATCAAGCCCAACATGGGGCTTGAACTCACAACCCTGAAATCAAGACCGGAGCTGAGCCACCCACAGATGCCACAACAATGTAAGATATTTTCAGAGTTTATTAATAATGGCACTGAAAAGTAGGAGTAGCACTGCAGAGGAGTTAGTTACTGGTCATTTCAACATTGTAGTACAAAGGAGAACCTAAACAAGAGCAAAAGTATTGGCTACAATTTTTCTAAGAAAGTTTTTTGAATCACTAAGCTGGCAAGAATTCAGTAAAACTGCAAATGTTAGAAGCAAACTAGCTTGACAAAACTAGCTTGACTAGCTCAGACAAAAATGAGAGAAACAAATGTTTTCCTTTTTGCTGTAATTTCCAGGAAGCTTACTTACACATAAACTCACAAGGTAACTGGAACAATGGTTTTCCCACTGCTCTAATCAATTTTATTTTTAACTTTTTAAATGATATTTGTTTTTTAAAGATTTTATTTGATACAGAAAGAGAGCACTTGAGTACTTAAGCAGGAAGTAATGGCAGAGGAAGAGGGAGAAGCAGGCTCCTGAGCAAGGAGCCCGTCCCATGGGGCTCGATCCCAGGATTCTAGGATCATGACCTGAGGTGAAGGCAGAGGCTTAACCAATGGAGCCACTCAGGTTCCCCTTAAATGATCTGTTTAATGTGCTTTTTATTAGTTACTTTTTTCTTTTTTCCATCTGAAGTATAGACTACTATATTTTTTTAGTATTTTATTTATTCGTTTGAGAGAGAATGAGACAGAGAGTATAAGCAGGGTGGGGTGGGGGGTGTGGGGGGGGTACAGCGGGGTGCAGGGGCAGAGGGAGAAGCAGGCTCCCTGCTTAGCAGGGAGTCGATGTGGGACTCGATCCCAGGACCCTGGGATCATGACCTGACCTGAAGACAGATGCTCAACCTACTAAGCCACCCAGGTACCCTAGACTACTATTAAAAAGAGGCTGGACAGGGGCCCCTGGCTGGCTCAGTTGGCAGAACATGGGACTCTTGACCTCATGGTCAAGAATTCAAGGCCCACACTGAGCAAAGAACGTACTTAAATAATAGTAATAATTAAAAAAAAAAATGTTGCATAAAAAATGCAAATAGAATACTCACTGTTCTACATTGGTCTATTTTTCCTGATAAAATCTTCAATCCTTCCAGTACTATTAACCCAGCAATCACTGCATTAGTGGTGGCGATAGCAGGAATAATGTTACCTGCCATTGCTGAAGAACAAAGATGAATATGTTTAACTGTTAAAAAAGAGAAACTTAGAACTTTAGGTAGTACAACTGAAGTATATAATGACTCACATTTTATATCAAATCTGCTCTTCATATTCATACTGAAAATATGCATCCTGAGGTTCGCAGCAGAGGTGACAAAGTCCATTGCAGATGGGTCATCCTGCCAACAATTTAAGCAATTTAAAAAGTCTTCCCACAAACTTAATAATTTAGTTAGTATCACCTTCAGAACAGTACTTTCACATGTTTTATAACATAGCAGGCAGTAATCAGAACAAGAAATGGCCTTGAGGAAGAAGCCAAGGTCTCATTATCAACTTCCTGGATCCAGGACTATAGCCTGACAAGAATGCCAAGACCCACCAGGCCTCTAGGAACTCACTCCTGCTTAAACAAATGCAGTGGACACTAAGTGTATAGACCGGAACACCAGTTCCATTCACGGACACTGGCAACCCTCTCCTGGGCCCATCTGTCTGTAATGGAGGTTGCTTGGTAATAGCAAAGAGATAAAGGCTTTTTAGAGAAAAGGGCTTCATTAAAGACTCAAACATCTGGACTACACCTTTTGGTCTTCCTTCTCCAAATTCCCTTCAGATACACCATGCTTCTGTACTTGCAGTTCTTCTCACATGTGGCAATACAACAGAAGTCTTCCCTGACCATTTCTATTCTTCCGGAGATTTTATCTTGGTTGCTTTAGATTTCAGCAAGGTTTCCTGCTTCACTAAGAATATACTATTCTAGCCTGTAATTCAAAAGCACCGAAGTACAGAAGAAAAAGCACTGACAGGATGTGAGTTCTCTATATACTTACTGGCTGGGTGGCTAGCCTGAGACAAATGAAATTCCTTAAATCCGTAATTCCTTAACTATTAAGTAGGGAAAACCAGATAAATATTTTACAATGTTGTGACAAGGATTAAGTATGAATATTTAACAGTGCCTAACAGTGTACATCAGGTACTTCCCTAGGCAACTGGTTCACCATATCCATTAGATATAGATTTTAATCAGAGGGTAACAACCCCCAGTTTCAGTTTTATTATCTAGCCCCTGTGTATGAATGAAAACGTACCAAATAACTATTATAACAATGAAAATATGTATTTATTAAGTAATCTTTATACAACATAAACCCAAAAGGAGGTTTACAAGAATCCCCACACCAAAATATAAACTTACTCTATTTAAGATATCTAATTCAATCACAGTTTCAAAATTTGCACAAAATTATCATCTTAGCTTAGTAAAGCTGACCAAACTCCTCCCCTTACATCTCACGGCAAATCTCTACCATCATAGAAACAGAAACTTTATCACAGCTAAATCACTTGTGGACATAGAAAATACTGATTATAATTAAAAATATTAATTCATTAAATTTCAAAATATGACATCTAACCACAAAGTACTATTAAATATTATTAAATATTATTTTAACTTGTAATAATAAGTACATTTTTGTATTTAGAGGTCTCAGACCTTTCACTATTTCAATAAAAGGGCAATTTTATTACTTTCAAGGTTAAATCAGGCCCATGAGCTGTTGTCTCCAAAAGGATTTTATGACTTCTATTAACAAATCTGTATTACACAAGAAAGTTTTTAAGCCAGTGAAACATTTTCTCCAATAAATTCACAGTATTTCTCCAGTCCAATTATATTCTTCAAACATAATTATAAACCACAAATCCATACCCAGAATCTAAAATTAAGTTCTATGATATTATTTGAATTCACATACAGAAAATTCATAGTTCAATGTAGTAATTAGAAGTGAGAACATCCAAGCAAAATCAACCTTATGTCTTCAAATTCTGGTAGAATAAATGATATCCAAAAAATTACTAGTTTCTGGTTATAGTTCAAGGACAAAAATATGCATGTGATATAGAATTGCCACAAATTTTCAAAACAAACCTTGTCCCATATGAGCTCAGCTCCATCCCCTTTTTCTGCTAAATTAACTCTCAAAGTCTCAATGCTCTTGGAAAAAAGACATGCATAGCTCTTTACATCTAGAACCTGCTGGTCTTTCAGACCTAATTGCGGTTCATTTTGTTGATCTGATGCATTGGTTTCTTCTCCTAAGGGAAAAAAACATTAGAAATTTCACTATTAAACTTCATTTCTCTATTTTACTTAAAAACTCAATGCTTGACTAATAAGAAAATAAAAATTAAACAAATTCCATTAAAATAATTATCAGGAAAACTACAAAGAAAACTGCTAATAGTGACGAAGGTCATAAAATCATTGGAGAATTCAAAGATACAATGTCAGTAATCTCTACGATGAAAGTGGGCCTTGAACTCACGACCCTGAGGTCAATAGCCATATGCTCTTCTAACAAATCCAGCCAGGCACCCTGTAAAATGTTTTACCTTGACTTTGTACTTCAGCCCAGTCCAACGGAACTGGAGGTTTCCTTTTCCGCCACAATTTGTCCATTGTCAACAGATACCGGATATCATCTTTAAAAAGCTTAAAAAAGTAAAAATAAAAAATAAATAAAAGATAAAATCCCACAAATCCTACAGTCCCTATGCTGATAAAACAAAGTTTCACTGCTGATTTACTACAAATATTACACCATAAAATCTTCTGATTTAATGTCCTGTACCAGTAGACTAACAATCTCCAAAAGAATAACCCACAAAACGTAAACCTAATAAAAGAAATTTTACACAGAATATCTGTATCTGAAACAGTGAAAGCAGAAATGCTGAGAAAAACGGAGTAAAGGAACCCTGAATAGTGCTCATGGTCCCTGCCCTCCTAAGTCACCACCCCAAAGCATACCTAAAGTTCCAAAGATCAATCTGAACCAAAATCATGCCAATCAAGAAGGTAAATAAACATATACCAGTTCCACAAGAACTGAGTAAAATCAGAGCCTAGAGATACCAGTTAGCAATATTGTCAAGTTCACAGGTGTAGCAATAAAGCATAAAATTTTATTTTATTTATTTATCTGAGAGAGCATGAGAGAGAGAGCCCAAGCAGGGAGGAGGGGCAGAGGGAGAAGCAGGCTTCCCATTGAGCTGGGAGCCCGACATGGGACATGATTCCAGGACTCTGGGATCATGAAGGCAGATGCTTAACCAACTGAGCCATCCAGGCACCACAAGCATACACACGTTAAAAGTACTGCTCTCAAAACCAGGATTTAACCACCTGTAACATCTTTGAAATGTGGTCTGCCCCCTCAAAAAGCCCCAAACCAAAACAATTTCTTTTTCAAAAGTGTTATGGGGTGCCTGGGCAGCTCAGTCAGTCAAATGTCCAACTCTTGATTTCAGTTCAGGTCATGATCTCAGGGTCATGAGATGGAGCCCTAAGACAAGCCCTGTCCTGGAGTGGAGCCTGCTCTAGATAAAAACATGTTATAAGCATTACTATATGTAGTTGAGAAAATCATGTGCACTATCCTATTATAGAATTTCAGATGATTTTAGTATATTTACTTCTTCCTCAGCTGTATTTTCTGCCAGTTTATTTAGTCAAAATAGCTTATTTTATATATCAGCTATGAACATAAATTTGGCTTAATAAAAAAACTCAGGACCATTTCTTTTTTTAAAAGATTTTATTTATTTTAAAAAGAGAGTGAGAGTGAGCATGAGTGGGGGAGGGGCAGAAAGAGAGAAAATCCCAAGCAGATATCCCAATGAGCCCAGTGCCCAATGCAGGACTCAATACCACAACCCAGAGATCATGACCTCAGCTGTAATCAAAAGTCAGCTGCTTAATTGACTGAGGCACCCAGGTGTCCCCAAAATTTGAACTATTCCTATCAAAATATATTCAATTCAATCAGTATTTATGAAGCTTCCTTAAATATTTGGAAAACCAGGGGCGCCTGAGTGGCTCAGTGGGTTGAAGCCTCTGCCTTCGGCTCGGGTCATGATCCCAGGGTCCTGGGATCGAGCCCCGCATCGGGCGGGCTCTCTGCTCAGTGGGGAGCCTGCTTCCTCCTCCTCTCCCTCTGCCTGCCTCTCTGCCTACTTGTGATCTGTCTGTCAAATAAATAAATAAAAATCTTAAAAAAAAAAAAATTTGGAAAACCAGCCAAATATACAAATAGAATATAAGTTTAGTGTGAATATCACATAACTTTGAGTACTAACAGGAATTTTGTTCTGAGGAATAAGGAAAGAGTTCAAGGAAATGGTAACGTCTGAAATGGGTACATAGGTAAAGAAATGACTTCAGTATGATTTGGGCAACAAATGTGGTTAGACACATTTTACAGAGGACCTTAAGCGCTTGGCTAAAAAACCTCCCAGGCAATGGAGAATTAGCATGGTTTTCGATGCAGAAGCTCCATGCCCTTTATCCAATTATTAAATACTGGGAATCCCTCAGAATTCTGTACTAAACAAACAATCTTCATACTCTTTTCTCTTAGGCCTACAAATCCATCCAAACTTCTCTGCTTGCCTTTAGGATTACCTGTCCTTACTCTAATACTCTACAGGAACCTCAAATTGATTCTATTGTCTTATTCCATCCTCTAATCCCTACACAACACACCTGCTTCCTCTTACCTACCTCAGAGAATGGCACCTTGTTAATTTCCTGCCCAGCAGGAAACCAGGTATCATTCCTGTTCCTAAGTCTTTCTTTCTTTCTCTTTTTTAAAGAGATTTTATTTATTTATTTGACAGAGAGAGATCACAAACAGGCAGAGACGCAGGCAGAGAGAGAGAAGGAAGCAGGCTCCCTGCCAAGCAGAGAGCCCGATGCAGGGCTCGATCCCAGTACCCTGAGATCATGCCCTGAGCTGAAGGCAGAGGCTTAATCCACTGAGCCACCCAGGCGCCCAGTCTTTCTTCTTAAAAAAGATTTTATTTGCTTATTTCAGAGAAAGAGTGAGAGAGAGCGAGCGAGCGAGCACGCCTGAGCATGGAGGGGCAGGGGAGATCAGATCTTAAACAGACTCCCCACTGAGCATGGATCCAAATGTGGGGCTCAATCTCACAACCCTGAGATCATGACCTGAGCCAAAATCAAGAGTTGGACACTTGGGGCTCCCGCGTGGCTTAGGTGGTTAAGCAGCTGCCTTTGGCCCAGGCCGTGCGTGATCCCAGCATCCTGGGATCGAGCCCTGCATCGTGCTCCTTGCTCAGCAGGAGCCTGCTTCTCTCTCCCTCCCTCTGCCTATAGCTACCCCTGCCTGTTCTGTCAAATAAATAAATAAATAATCTTAAAAAAAAAAAAAAAAAAAAGAAGTGGGGGGGGGGGATGCCTGGGTAGCTCAGTTGGTTAAGCATCTGCCTCAAGCTTAGGTCATGATCCCAGCATCCTGGGATCAAGTCCACATAGGGCTCCCTACTCAATGTGGAGCCTGCCTTTCCCTCTGACTGCTGCTTCCCTTGCTTGTGCGTTCTCTCATAAATAAATAATTTTTTTTCTTAAAAAAAAAAAAAAAGAGAGTTGGACACTTAATCAACTGAGCTACCCAGTGCCTTAAACAAACCTACTTTTTCTCCACCCTCCACTGGGAATGCAGATAGGTTGTACTTCAGATTATTCTAGCATTGTACAACTTTAGAAGGTACCATCCCATATTGATTACAACAGGAATATCAGGGTCCTAGAATGGTGCACAGCATACTCTCTGTATTTGACTCTATAGACCACCTTTTAATGGCTTCCCACTGCCTTGCCATAGCATCCTTGTCATGACCTAAAAAGTCTTGCCTGGTGTGGCCTCAGGTTGTGTTTCTAGTCCTCTTCCCACTCTCCCCTTAGATGGGAATTATTTCAGCTTTCCGACCTGAGACCTTCTTTGTATATGTAGCATTCTTATCCCCACCCCAATTCTTTAAAGTCTTCAGTTGAAATGTCACTTCCTCTGGGAACGCCTCTTTTGAACCCTCATACTAGATATGAAAACAATGTCTACTAACAATGTTAAGTCTACTTAGTATTAAAAAGGGTTCCAATACATCGGATCTTAATGCCGTAACACTATAAATTTGATATTACATGTTCCATGTTTGACTTTTCCTCTAAACTACAAGTCACCTACAAAGAGCTGGGACCCTATTTTCTATCTTATTCACTACTGTATCTCCTGTCAGAGTGGTGACCAGCACATAACAGATGCTTAGTTACCTACTGAACAGACGGGAGATGTGCTTCAGATAATGCTGGCATTCAAATGTTGCTCAGACTAGAATGGGAAGAGGAATATGGACACAAGTTTGGAAAATACTTTCACTATCCATAACATAACTAAGTACATTTTAAGCATAACCAAAATCTGTTTTCTAAAAGACTGTAACAAGGAAATAAATGCAACAGGTTTTGAGAGTCAACGTGTGACATCTCTTTTCACTAAGGAAAGGAGAGGAAACATAAACTGGAGGGAGTAGTAGGCCATTTGGTTAGGACACTGGGACCTATGCATGTTGGAAAGCAGACAGGAGCCACGAAAAAAATCAAGAGAGCAGAGAGAAAATACTGTTTGAAAACAAAGGTACAAAAAAATTAAATTGGTAAAATATGGTGATAAAGAAAAAAATTTTAAAGCAGCAAGAAAAAATGAAGATAGTAGCTTACAAAGGAAACCCCTTAACGCCAGCAGGAGATTTTTCAGGAGAAAATTTTCAAGCCAGAAGGCAATTACATAATATATTCCAGGAGCTGAATGGGAGAAACCTGTGGCCAAGAATACTTTATCCAGCAAAGCTATTATTCGGAATAGGAGATTAAAAACTTTCCCAAATGAAAAAAAAGTTCGTGGGGCACCTGGGTGGCTCAGTGGTTTAAAGCCTCTGCCCTCAGCTCAGGTCATGATCCCAGGGTCCTGGGATCGAGCCCTGCATCAGTCTCTGTGCTCCATGGAGAGCCTGCTTCCTCCTATCTCTCTGCCTACTTGTGTTCTTTGTCTGTCAAATAAATAACTAAATTTAAAAAAAAAATCTTGTAGATTTCTCTAGAAATATTCAGCAGGCAAGTAAGACATACATACAGAATACATATTAATGAACATGGAGTCAACCAAGAATGAGAGGATTAGGAATTCAAGAGTAATTCAGTACATGTCAAACTCCCAAGAAATCTGAGCAGGAAAGGAATGCAAGACGAGAAACAGCAGGAACCAAAGGAAAACCAAGAAGTTCAGTGTAAGTGAGGGAAGGAAAGCCAACCAAGAGTGTATTAAGTGGGCCCCTCTATTTTAATTCCTATAAAGATGCTATATTGATTTAGCCTGAGTATTAGAATTCTAAAACCTAAGGGTTCGTGCACAGCTCAGCTGGTTAATAAGCCACTGCCTTCGGCTTGAGGCCATGATCCCAGGGCCCTGGGATCAAGCCACACATGGGCTCCCTGCTTAAGAGGGAAGTCTGCTTCTCCCCATACCCTGGCTCATGCTCTCTCTCCTGCTCACTCGCTCTTTCAAATCTTTAAAATTCCAAAACCTGCTTACCCTGATGACATCAATCAACTTGTTAAGACAGCATTAGGCATAAAAAGTATGTGTTTCATGTACTATTTTAAAACAAACAGAATAATCAATCTATCCATAATTATAAAAAAGTAAATACAACCTTGGTAAAAAGTTTAACTGGATCATATCCAGTTGATTTAGCCCATTCCTTAGTGGAAATACGTTTAATGTCACCATCTTCATTAGATGCTCTGGCTCTGGCTTCAGCTTCCATTGGTTCCCCTACAAAACAAACACTGTTTCATTCTCAGCTATAATAAATGTAGAACTAAGCTCTCATCTACCTTCGGGGGGAAAAAAAGTCATTCGTGGAAGTCACCTGCACAAGACATATTCAGAGTTCAAAAATAAAGAATAATATGCTCACCATCTTTTTCTACCTCAGTTTCTGAAGGCCAAGTGTAGAACAGTTCAAAATATGGACCTATAATCAGATCTGAAAACAACTCTCTGCACTATTTACATCTGTGAAATTTCTGCACCTTGTCCTCACCATTAAATGGAACCACTCACTTTTTTAAAACATTGTTTTAAAGATGAAATAACCCATCTTAAACACATAATGTCTAACACAAAACAGCAATTATTTTTTTCTCCTCTTATGCTACTAATATTAAGTTAACAAAACAAAGGCAGTTCTCATTAAATAAGAGAACATATCCCAGTCTACTCACAGGAAGCTTCAGGGTCAGCTCTGTCAGGGGACACTTCTTGATCAGCATCTTCTTCCCCAAACAACTGGCTATAATAAAAGTAATAAATAATTTATGTTCAACAAAATATTCTGAACAAATACTTACTTTTCCTACTTCCCCTCAGAACAACTAATTTAGAATATTCCAAATCCTTAGGAGGAATGAGGAATAAGCAATTGGCAGGCTAAATTTCTGTACACCTATATTCATTCCTATCATCTAGGCTCTGCAAATTTCTATGTTAAAATCTTTGATCAAGACATAGGTGAGGGGTGTCTGGGTGGCTCAGTGGGTTAAAGCCTCTGCCTTTGGCTCCGGTTGTGATCTCTGGGTCCTGGGATTGAGCCCCACATCGGGCTCTCTGCTTGGTAGGGAGCCTGCTCCCCCCCAACCCCCCCGCCTGCATCTCTGCCTACTTGTGATCTCTGTCAAATAAATAAAATCTGGGGGCGCCTGGGTGGCTCAGTGGATTAAAGCCTCTGCCTTCGGCTCAGGTCATGATACCAGAGTTCTGGGATCGAGCCCCGCATCAGGCTCAATCTGTTCAGCAGGGAGCCTGTTTCCCCTTCCTCTCTCTCTGCCTGCCTCTCTGCCTACTTGTGATCTCTGTCAAATAAATAAATTTTAAAAACTTTAAATAAATAAATTAAATAAATAAAATCTTGAAAAGAAAAAGAAAGACATAGGTGAGCAGCCTTTTCATTTTACTTGGACAACATTCCAATGCCAGATGATACTTGTGAAGTACACCTGCAACTAGCTATTAAAAAAACATTATTACACATCTGCTATGTGCTGGATGCTCACCTAGGTTTAAAAATAAGTGAGTTAAGGTGTTCATTCCATGGTAATATATCTCTTCACTATGAAAAGGCCTTCAGAAACAATGTATTAAGCAGGAATTCTCTTTTGTTAATCTAGTTATCCTAAAAACTATTTAATAACACTTATAGGAATATAATGTTCCACCTTTCCTCAAGTACTTGACTTACAAGTACTTGTAAGTACTTTTCAAAGGAATCCTTTACAGTTTAAAAAAAAAAAAAAAAAAAGGAAAAGCTATCATCTCAAAGCTTCTCAAAACTCCTAATATACCCTACAAGAAAATGCCCACTTGTTTCCCAGTCACTGTACCAATTTTCACCCTCACAAAGGCATGTAAAGAGCTCCTATCCATTCACTTCCTCTCTAGACTTAACGTTTGGCCAAATTACTGAGTATAAAATAGTATCTTGTGATTTTATTATTAACTTTTCATGTTAGTCATGAAGTTAAACATTTCTTCATTTGCTTATTACCATGAGGGTTTCCCTCTAAGTGAAAAAATGCCTGTTCATATTATTTTGTCAGGCTATTTCTTGATGAATATATTCTAAGATCATAATTTATTTTATTTTTTAAAGATTTTATGTATTTATATGACAGAGAGGGTCACAGCGAGAGAGAGAACAGAAGCAGGGGGAGTGGGAGAGGGAGAAGCAGGCTTCCCACAGAGGAGGGAGCCTGATAAGGGGGCTTGATCCCAGGACCCTGGGATCATGACCTGAACCGAAGGCTGAGGCTTAACATATGAATCACCCAGGCACCCCTAAGATCATAATTTTTTAGTTGACTTTATGCTGCAAATATTTTCTCATAATGTCTTTTGACAAGAAGTATTTAATTAATTTGAATGCATCAACCCTTTCTTTTATGGTTAGCACTTTGTGTCTTGAGACATTGTTCCCTGAAGATTCTTCCCTTTATTAGAAAGATTTTTTCTGTTGACATCTAAGTACTTAATCCATCTGGACTTAATTTTTATATATAAATATATATATTTTAAGATTTTATTTATTCATTTGACAGAGATCACAAGTAGGGAGAGGCAGGCAGAGGGAGAGAGGAGGAAGCAGGCTCTCTGTCAAGCAGAGAGCCTGATGCGGGACTTGATCCCAGGACCCTGAGATCATGACCTGAGCCGAAGGCAGAGGCTTAAACCACTGAGCCACCCAGGCACCCTATATATTATTTAAAGTAGAGAATGCTTTTTCCACATTGATTATGAATTGTTCTACCTTTAATTAATTCCTTCTTTCATTTGGGATCTCTTACCCAACCTTGGTCATGAGCTCTGCATTGTCCTAATGGTCTGTTTTCCTATCTCTATACCAGCAACACGCTGTAAGTTCCTTTTGGCTTATTTCAAACCTTGACATCTATCAGAACAAGTCACTTCAACCTACTCCTTTCCAGGAATATATATAAATTTTATTATCAGCTGAACAAGTTCCAGTACAAACACTGATTTTTTTTTTTTTTTGGACAGAGATCACAAGTGGGCAGAGAGGCAGGTGGGGGGTTACGGGGGGCAGGTAGCGGGAAGCAGTCTCTCTGCTCAGCATATAGAAATGTACAGCCATGCTGCTAAACTGTCATCATTTCTAATAATCTGTCTATAGGTTCTTTGGAGCTTTTTATACAAGTAACTATACTGTACATGAAGAGTGATGTTTCTTTTTTCTCATCTCTTCTCCTATATTTCCATTTTGTCTTATTGTGTGGGCTAGGAACATCATTACAAGCAGCAGCAATAACGGGCATCCTCATGCCAGCTCTGATTTCAAAGGGGATGACGTGTAACTTTTATCATTAAAAATAATGCTTATAGGGGTGCCTGGGTGGCTCAGTGGGTTAGGCCTCTGCCTTCGCCTCAAGTCATGATCTCACATCCTGGGATCGAGCCCCACATTGGGCTCTCTGCTCAACAGGAAGCCTGCTTCACCCTCTCTCTCTGCTTGCCTCTCTGCCTACTTGTGATTTCTCTGTCAAATAAACAAACAAACAAATGAACAGCACCTCTGTTCAAAAAATAAAATTTAAAAATAAATAAATAAATAAATAATGCTTATATTGGTGCACCTGGGTGGCTCAAGCGGTTGGGCATCTGCCTTCAGCTTGGGTCATGATCCTAGGCTCTATCCTGAGATAGAGCCCTGTGTCAGGCTCATCAGAGGTCGTCTTCTCCCTCTGCCCCTCTCCCCACTTGTGTGCATGCTCTCTCAAATAAACAAAAAAAACTTTCAAAAATATTTAAAAGTAATGCTTGTATTGTATATGGATGGCAAATAGTGGAAGTTTCTGACTGAGTGTGGGACTGTACAGAAAAGCAAGGGGAGAAAGCTAGAATGATTACAATGGATTAGAGCTGGACCATCATAAATAACCAGTATGAATAAGCACAACCAGTATGAATTCATGTTTAGCTTAATATACAGATATGTTTACAAATTTGTGTACATATACAGATTAGTATAGATATATTTTTGCTCTGTTGGCTAAGAGGGCCCAAAAGATATGACACCTTGCATGCCAAGCATTCAGATCTTGGTTTCTAATGCCATCCTTCAGTAAAAGGTATCAGGGCTCCTTGGAGAAAGGTCTGAGTCTATAGCAGGAAATAACATAATGAGCCTGGAACATTTAGTACCAGAAAGCAAGGAACTGCTCCCCAAACACCTCCACCCACGTTGATGGCAGCATGTCTAAAAGCATAGAGCTAACAGAAAGAGCTCCCAGTGGCCAAAGCTAGAACAATCTAAGCAACAAAATATACTATTGGACTTAAACCAAAGTATAAAATGTATTCAATATGAATGCATGCGGATATAAATGATGAATATGTCAACAGACAGGTGAGAAGAGACAAACTTTCTAGGCAGAAAACTCTAATTATGTAGATACTCAGCCCTCAAGGAAATAGAACACTGTTCCCATTCCTTAGGTGTGAGCTGCAGTGACTTCCCTCCAAAGTGCATGGTACAGTGTAAAAGCGGGAAGGTGGGGAGAATAACTATCCTGAAGAAACCTGACAAGCACTACCTTAGTTAAGTGACCAAGACCAACACTAACAGTTATAAATCATGTCAGTAACATATTTACTCTTCATATGATGTGATGAAAACAGAAATTTATCAACCTCTGTGATTTCCCTCCTAATAGCTCATAATAACAGCATTAACATGATGAAAAAATTTCCCTAGTGGGGCATCCTACAAAATACCTGACCAGCACTCCTCAAAATTATCAGGTCATAAAAAAGGAGGAAAGTCTAAGAAACCATCAGAGCCAAAGGAGGCCTAAAGATATATGACAGACAATTAATGGTAACACAGTATCAAGGAACAGAAAAGGGAGGAGGGGTAAAAACAAAGGACTCTCTGATTAAACTACGGACTTTAATAAGTTAATAAATAAGGTATCAACTGGGGCGCCTGGGTGGCTCAGTGGATTAAGCTTCTGCCCTCAGCTTGGGTCATGATCTCAGCGTCCTGGTATCGAGCCCCGCATTGGGCTCTGTGCTCAGTGGGGAGCCTGCTTCCCGGTCTCTGCCTGCCTGCCTCTCTGCCTACTTGTGATCTCTGTGTCCAATAAATAAAATCTTACAAAAAAAAAAATAGGGTGTCAATAGTGGTTCATTAATTACTTTATGTTAGTGTCATACAAACAATTATGAAAGAGTAACTGGATGGGAACACTGTATTATCATCTCAGTATTTCTATAAATTTGAAACTGTAACTCTGTTAAAAAGAAAAACTGTTTGCCAAATAATTTACAAAATGTGGTTTTCCTAAAGATTTTATTTATTTATTTGACAGAGATCACAAGTAGGCAGAGAGGATGACAGAGAGAGAAGAGGAAGCAGGCTCTACGCTGAACAGAGAGCCCGATACGAGGCTCAATCCCAGGACCCTGAGATCATGACCTGAGCCAAAGGCAAAAGGCTTACTAACCCACTGAGCCACCTAGGCGCCCCAAAAGTTTATTTTTTTTAAAAGATTTTTTTTTATTTATTTGACAGACAGAGATCACAAGTAGGCAGAGAGGCAGGCAGAGAGAGAGAGGGAAGCAGATTCCCTGCTGAGCAGGGAGCCCGATGCGGGGCTTGATCCCAGGACCCTAGGATCATGACCTGAGCCAAAGGCAGAGGCTTTAACCCACTGAGCCACCCAGGCGCCCCCAAAAGTGTATTAAAAAAAAAAAAATGTTTTATTTATTTGAAAGAGAGAGATTAGAAGTAGGCAGAGAGGCAGGCAGAGGGAGACGGGGAAGCAGGCTCTCCGCTAAGCAGAGCCCGATGGGGGGGGTCGATCCCAGGACCCTGAGACCATGACCTGAGCTGAACACAAAGGCTTAACCCACTGAGCCACCCAGGTGCCCTACAAAGTGCATTTTTAATGAAATTTCATTGTTATACCATTGTATGGTACTTTTCTGAGTGTATATACATTATATCTTAATCAAAAAATAAAGAAAACCAATGAACCAATGTTTGTTGCAGGTTTTTAAGTATCTTTTACCAGGTTGATAAAATGTTCTTATTTTATTAAGAATTTTTGGGATCCCTTGGTGGCACAGTTAGCTGAGTGCCTGCCTTTGGCTTGGGTCATGATCCCAGGGTCCTGGGATCAAGTCCCACATCTAGCTCCTTGCTCTGTGGGGAGCCTGCTTTTCCCTCCCTTTGTCTATCCCTGCTTGTGCTCTCTCTGGCCAGCAATTTAAAAAAAAGAAGAAAATTTTTATCATGAGGGGTGCCTGGGTAGCTCAATCGGTTAAATGTCTAACTCTTGATTTCCACTCAGGGTCATAATCTCAGAGTCACGAGACTGAGCTGCTTGGGCTCTGAGAAACCATGAGGAATCTGTTTCTCTCCTTTTACGCCTCTGCTCCTTCCCACATTCTAATAGGGCTAAGCATGAACATGTGTGCTCTCTCAAATCAATAAATTATTAAAAAAAAAAAAAAAAAGTCTTGAAATTCACCTTTTATTCCATTAATGGCCTTAAGTGGTTCATGATAAGAGACACAACAGCACAATACAACCTAAGAAGTATTTAAGTATTTAAGTGTCATTAAAATGTCTCCAGGACAATTTATTTAACATTATAATGATACAGTACTTACAAGTTTAGTGGAAATCACCAGTAAATTCACATAGGTTTGGTATATTATTCAGAATTTAAACCACTTATTAAATTCCCCTACGATATAGTACTGTTCAGGCTTTCTTCTTTTTAAGTCAGGTTCCCCCTCCCCCCCAAATGAATTTATCCAGAAGCGCCTGGGTGACGCAGTCAGTTAAGGATCCAACTCTTGAGTTTCAATTCAGGTCGTGATTTCGTGAGTCATTTCATGAGATCAGCCCCCTATCAAGTTCTGCATTATAACCCAGAGTCTGCTTGAGATTCTTTCCCTCTCCCTGTATTATCTCTCTAAAATAAAAAAAGTAAATAAAAAAATAATTTATCCAGATCATTAAAAATCTCTGTATACAGGCACCATCTTTTTATTATCATCCGTTTGTTCTTTACTATCATTTAAATCTGTGCTGAGATTACATTCCCCAGTTTGTTATTTCTCTCTCCTTTTCTTGACTGAACTCAACGAAGTATGTTTTTCCTCTTACCTCAATTATATCCTTCCCACTTATTTCCTCAGAGTTTATCCTTTTTCTATTTAAGTTGGGTCCTTAGCTCGTTAATGCCCATCTTTCTTCATGTGTGTAAGCCTACAACCTTTCTTCCAACTGCCACATACCATGCATCCAAGTTTCACATGCAGTTATTTTCATTACCATTACAAAGTATTTTTAACTTCCATTAAAAATATTACCATTACAAAATATTTTTAACTTATTTTTAACTTTAACCATTAAATTACTTCTAAGTATATTTTCATAGTTCCAAATACACAGATTTGAATTCAGTTATATAGATCTGAATTTAGTTATATGTCTGTCTCCAGTATCTGACTTCCCAAGTCTAAATAGTCCATGGTATATATCAGACATGCATGCATTGCTGGCTGAATTGAGCCCAAGAAATATTACAAGATGGGCGCCTGGGGGGCTCAGTGGGTTAAGCCTCTGCACGAGGCTCAGGTCTTGGTCTCAGGGTCCTGGGATCGTGCCCGCATTGGGCACTCTGCTCAGGAGGGAGCCTGCTTCCCTGTGTCTCTCTCTGCCTGCCTCTCTCCCTACTTATGATTTCTCTGTCAAATAAATAAATAAATCTTAAAAAAAAATATTACAAGAAAGTTAACGGAAAATCTCTTTCCCATATTTAAAAAAATATTCCTCGGGTGCCTGGTGGCTCAGTGGGTCGGGCCTCTGCCTTCAGCTCAGGTCATGATGTCAGGGTCCTTGGGATCGAGCCCCGCATAAGGCTCTCTGCTCAGCAGGGAACCTGCTTCCCCCTCTCTCTACCTACTTGTGATCTCTCTCTCTGTCAAATAAAGAAATAAAACCTTTTTAAAAAATTAAATAATTAATTAAAATTCCTCCTAGGTATACTCTAAAATATATAAATAAAAATGACCTCATTTCCCATTATCAGTACTAAAAATACACCAGGAAATATATACACTCTTACTTGAACAAATACTTTGCCCAAACGATGCAATGAATAGGTTCAGAAGGTGTGTTACGAATTGTACAGCCAGGAAAAGTTCTCTGGGTAGGTTTGGGATGACATTCATAACACTCAGTTACACCCTGCAAAGTCAGAATATGAGAAAAGTATTTAAAAAAAACACCATGATGGTGTTTTTTCAACATTATAAAATAGTATCATCATAAATATTCATTCATCTACATTCTAACTGTCAAGGAAATTTTATAATATCAGTGACTCCAAAATTCTTACATTATCAACAAGGAACTATAACAAAAGTGAACTGAATCGATCACACTGACAGCTAATTCTAAGCCAGGATTCCTGACTCCTGGCCCAGTAAACAACACTTTCAACAAGCCCAAAACAAAAAACAAAACAAAACCACACTGCACCTGAGTATCAAACACAAGAAGTTTACCTTAATCACACTAAACAAAAGAAAAACTACTAGACAGACAAACAACAGCTTTCTCACCAATTCTCTCAAAGGTGTGGACCCCAGTTATTTAATTATCATTCACAGCCTTACCTTATAATCCCCTAAACATTAAGAAAACTAAAAGTAGTAATTTCAAGAACCACCTAGATACACAGAAAAATCCTAGATATTACCAAACAAAATACTCTTCATTTTGTAGAGCTAGGGTTACATTTTAATTTGCAACGTAAGAAATCCTTGAGGCACCTAAGAAAAATTTTCAAAACCATCAAATGAACATTCCTCATTTCAGCAATTTTTAACCTCAGTCTTAATACATACTAGTACCTTAGGATCAGGTTAACGAGCAATGTCTTTCTAATAATGGTTAAAGAACCAAAACCTGCCAATCGTTTTAATATAAATGGCAGCAGATGAGGATTTTCTCCACAATACCATTTCTGGTGTCCTTTCAGTAAACCTTCTTGGGGGTAGCCATCCCTCAAATCACAGTGAAAAAGAGAACTACTGCTGTGACCTATGAACGGACTCTGAAAGACTCCACTGATCTAACGAAATTTAATACACAGATATTTATAACAGTCTTTGTAAAAGGATACTAAATAATCTTCCAAGAGTAGTATTTATCAGCTAAAACAAAAGCAGCAGTGCCACAATTTCCAACATGGGTAAACTGCCAAATAATGGACAAGAGTCGCAAATTTTAAGTGGAGTTTAATTCAACTTTTGGTTTCAAAACCTGCAAAATGACTCTTCAAATGTATCTGGTTTAATTTCCTAAAGAACCAAAAGAATAAAAATCACAATGCTGAATTTTATGAAACTGGGTTATGAGTCCACAGGTCCTTACTTGCTCTATTATTCTTTAGTTTCTTCTAAACGCTTGAAGTATTTCACAACTATACCAAAAATTTTCTAAGTATTCTTCAGGTCTATTAAGTCCATACTTTAGATAATAAGTAAAGTTGCAAAAGGTGGTTTTATCATCCATCAACTATAGCATGACATATAGTCTCATAGCTATCAAGAATTTAAAAAGGCAATGTTATTATGCTTACCATTCTAGTAATTTTAATATATAAGCTATAGAAGCCAAGTAGCACAGAGTTAAAAAACAAAAACAAAAGAAAACTATATTCTTTGTATCACCTTTATAGTATCTAAGTTTTATCAGAGCACAAAAATCCCCACATTTTGGATGATGACCAGCCTGTATCATATAAATTCAAAGTTTATGTCTTCCCTCCTTAAGGTCCCAAATAAATATCTGGGAAGTAAAAATAAAAAACTTACTTTACCTTTTTGATGGTAGTTACTTGCCCAAGGTAACCAGCAGTTCCACTCTCAATAAGAGGTACATCAGCTGCCAGACACATCCTATTAACATGGTTGCGGGCAGCTGGAAGAAAAATACTAGTTAGCAGGGGTTTATGGGGGAAAAAAAATCAGTTACTTCAATTAGGATAACATTTACCCAAAGTATTTTTTTAAATTTGTTATACAATTTTCTTATAGCTATGACCCAGAGTAATAAAACTATTATACTTAAGAGACATTCACTAGCAAATTGCAAACATAAGGAATTTATATCACAAATTTATTCCATTGATGTGCCTACTCTATTAATCTTGGTTACAACATTATTTCAATGTATTCTGAGTCCTTACTATTATTCTAATAAAATATCATGTAACAAATGGAAGTAGATGAAGAATGTGGAATATCAACTTTGAACCGTTAAGGCAGTTTAAGACAAGGGAAATAAAGAGTCTAGTTAAAAGTCAATCTGGGCCACCTGGGTAGCTCAGCCGGTTGAGTACCCGACTCTTGACTTTGGCTCAGGTGATCTCAGCGTGGTGCGATTAGGCTCTTTGGGCTCCATGCTCAGCGCAGGGCCACTTGAGATGTTCTCTTTTTCTGGCCCTCGCCCCTCACTCATGTGCACTCTCTCAAATAAATAACATCTTACCCAAAAAAAAGTCATTCTGACCCTTTCTCATGCTACTTTGTGTTTTGTTGTTGTTGTTTGTATTTCTGGCTCAAAATGGTTACAAACCACCCCACAAATGTTGTTTTACATGTAGAACAATGACTGGCTATACAACACTTGACTGAAGAAACATTACCTCCTATTGTGGAAAGCTTTAAATGGTCTAAAATATGTACATCTAAACAGAATCCAGTCTGTTCTCTTACAGCACCACCTATACCTAAAATAATTCAGGATCCATGGCAGCTATACTAACTCTGACATCCTCTTGCCCCAGTCTTAAAACAGTGGTTTTACAGCCTTGATCGCACTTTAGAATCACGTGGGAAACTGAAAAAAATGTGATGATCAGGCGCCATTCTGAGAGTCTGACTTAACTAGTCTTGAGATGAGATGAGATAGGAGATACAGGTACTGATATTTCTTAGATCTCCATGTAAACGAAGGAAGTCACACTGTGCTTAAGTGATGGGATACTCTGAAACAAGCACACACCCACATACCATATGTAGTCACCCTCTTTAGCGATTTTAACAACTTCTATGTTCACACGTTTTGATGGAACAGCAGAGTATATGATAGCTAAATTCCTGCCTGAAACCAGTTCTAGTTAAAATTACAATCAACTGGCAAATTTTAAACCTAATCTTACTTCACTCTAGATATAACTCATAAGGAATACTTTAAACACTAAAAGTGGAAATGGCCTTGTTGGGGGGGGGGATACTTAGGAATTAAATGTATTAAAGTAATCTCACCTCGGTTATCTAAAGCATTCATAACCAATATAAATTGTCGAAAAAATTCCACATTATAGTCAGGGCTACAAAACAAAACAAAAAACAAGTGTCACCAAAACAACTGGCCTTACAGCTGATCATCACAGCAGAATATAGGGTCCTAAAAAGTATATTAAAGTAACAGTGCAAAAATAATTGGATGTTAGGGATCTGTATCATATAATAGGTTTGACTTCTTCAAAACTCCACAGGAGATTTCAAAGAAATCATTTCCCCTTAATTCCTATGACTAGACATGCTTTTTGCTCAGCAATCTAGGGCCCAAGACCAAGATCTCACACTGGCAGAAAGATGGCATGACTTCACCAGTCCCACCAGGCCTACCCCGGGCAGCCTGGGAACATACAAAAAGCACATTCCCAGGATCTGCCTGGCCTCTAGCTTCACCTCACATGGTCAGGATCAGGCAGGGTTCAGGCCTCTAGAGTCCCTGCTTTTAGCAGCACTGGGAAAGCAAAACAGGGTACGGGGGTTATAGAACCACAAGGTTTGCAGAGCAAACATCCAGAAATTAAAAAAAAAAAAAAAAAAAATGGATACAAATTTCCTGAAAAAGTCTAAGATTTTCTCTAACTCCAGACCTTAAACAATAAGTTATTATTTCTAATATCATTTACTTATAAGTTAGACAACTATAAAGGATAATTTAGATCCAGGGTTCCTTTGTTTCAACACTTCCAAAATTACATATTTACTCTATCTTTACTGAGATCAGAGCATATTTATGAACGGTGAAAACTATGGCCCTGTTACAATTCCTAGTGTTATATTACTGAAGTCAAAGTCCAAATAAACAAATTATTTTGGGAAAGAACCTTTTAAACTGAAAAAGACCAGAGCTGAAATCAATCAGAATGAGACCAATATATTTAGAAGTCTGAATCATCACATATAATGATTTTGCATAGTTTATCTTTATTTAAAACAAAAATACAAGGCCCTTATAAGTTTCCAAGTAACTTATTTATTTAAAGTATTAAAATATCTTACTTCTTACCGAACTCATTTAAATCATATGTATAAACTGTTAATAAAACTCAACTTATTATGTGGGCACAACCACATTTTAATTTTTCCAGAAAAATCATTTTTCTAAGTTTTTATTTAAATTTCAGTTAGTTAACATACAGTATAATATTAGTTATACAGTGATTCAACACTTACATACAACACCTGGTGCTCATCACCAGTGCCCTCCTTAATTCCCATCACATATTTTACCCACCCACCCCCAAAGAACCTCCCCTCTGATAATCATCAGTCTGTTCTCTATAGTTAGGAGGGGAAAATCATTTTTAAAAAGCAGAATGATGGGATGCCTAGGTGACTCCGTTGTTAAGCGTCTGCCTTTGGCTCAGGCCACAATCCCAGGGTCCTGGGCATAGAGCCCCGCATTGGGCTCCCCTGCTTCTCCCTCTCCCACTTCCTCTGCTTGTGTTTCCTCTCTCCCGGTCTCTTTCAAATAAGTAAAATCTTAAAAAAAAAAAAAAGGAAAAGGAAAAGAAAAGAAAAAAGCAGAATGACTTCAAACTCCTGTATCTGACTAATAAAATACCTAATGCTCTCAAAGTTTAATTCACAACAAACACAATTTTGCAACATAATAATTAGAACATACTTCATGATGCTGTCATGGTAGGCTATGATATTAGCTTTTGGGTAAAACTGCAGTACACTTTCTTTGGCAACCTGGAAAAACAAACAACACTAAATTATTAATCTACTAAATAGCTACAACATTTCTCTCTATATTTCAAGTTTATTTACGGCACATAACACTTTTATTTCACCTACTTACATATCCTATTTATTAAAAACTAAAGAAATATAAAAATGTGACAAAACTTCATTAAGATTAAGATACACACATAATTACAAAATAACAGGAGAGCTGGTCCCTTCCTTTATACACATCTACACGAATGGCAAGATTCAACAAAAATATAAAATGCAGTAACTAAGTGTGATTCATTCATTCATTCAACATTTACTGAGTATCTTGTATGTGCCAGAATCTACATGAAGAACTTGGTGAGCCAAAGTGACACTAATCAATGTGGATAAACAAAACTACAAACTATGATAAATCACACCTAGAAAAATTAGAAGCTATAGGGTGCCTGGCTGGCTCAGTCGGAAGAGCATGCTGGATCTCACCTCGTGGTTGTGAGTTTGAACCCTGCATTGGGTGTGGAGATTCCTTTTAAATAAGTTAAAAAAAAATTTAAAGACAAGAAAAAGTAGAAGTTGTTTTAATAGGAAGGTCTGACTTAGTCTACAAGGTTTATTCAGATTGTATCCCTAGAGAAGAAAGCCAAAATTTGAAAACTAAAAAGGAGAAAAAGGTGGGAGTTTGCCGAAAAGGTTGGGAGAAAAGCAAAATGAAAAGACGCTTTAAGACCCTGAATCAAGATGAAACATTCAAGGAACTAAAGAAAGGTCAAGGTGGCTAGAACCTCAGGAAAGGCCACCCTTTTAGAAAAAAGAGCAACAAGACCATATAGGCTGTAGTTTCTCTAGCCCTCATATATATAAAGCAGTCAACCTCTAGGGAACACTGAAACAATGCTCATCCTAAGAAACAATCAGAAACTTAAATATGAATGGGACACCATTTACAGGATTGGGTAGAGCACATCTATTTATTTCCTCAGCAGACCAAAACAGGGGGTAAACGTTTAGTCTTTAGTCCTTTACATCTTTATTCTTCACAATCTCTCAAGTATTGAGTACATTCTCCTCCTACTGAGTATATTGAGTGTGTGTTGTGTATAGAGTATATTCTCCCGCCTACTGAAGAGTCCCATTAATCTGATATCTGCCCTCAAAAAAGTGCAGAAATATTAATGAATAAACAAAAATAGCATTAAAAAAAATAAAGTTACCTGGGCCTTTGATCTTCCAACATGTTTCTTTTGAAACAAAAACTGCCTGTTGAGGTTGCTGACATCGATAGTATCCAGATCAATCTACAAGTGCATAAACTCCAGATAAACCACACGTTTTCTGGTATGTTTGAGCAATATCACTATCCTCAGTATCCATAACCCAAAACTTTTGCCATTTGTTACATTAGCAGAAAAAAATGTTTTTCATTATCAACCAGTAATACCAAAATTATTAAGCTGATAAAAATAATTTAACACATATTTTTAAAAACTTGGGATTTAATTTCAGAGATTACTTTCTCAAAAAATATTTTAGAAAGGGGGCGCCTGGGTGGCTCAGTGGGTTAAGCCTCTGCTTTCGGCTCAGGTCATGATCTCAGGGTCCTGGGATGGAGCCCTGAATTGGGCTCTCTGCTTCTCGGGGAGCCTGCTTCCTCCTCTCTCTGCCTACTTATGATCTCTCTGTCAAATAAATAAATAAAATCTTAAAAAAAATTTTTTTAAGGACGGACCAATTTTTTGTTGTTTAATCATCCTGAGAAGTATGTTTGGAAATTCCCTAGATGGCATAAAATTATGCGTCTGTTGAAAATAAATAGATAATTCATTTATCTACCAATCTAATTATTCTTTCAAGTCCGTTACATTAGATTCAACTGGGACTTTTTTCTTAAATGATACCTGGCAGAGTTATTGAATTTTTGCTGCTTTAGTTCAAGTCTTCATCTACATACAATTCCATTTACAATTATTATTACCTAAGGGCTGTTAAAGGAAATGTTTACATGAGGTTTCAAAAGTGTTACATTTTAAGTTTTAACTAATTGTTGCTTTAAAATAAACATAAGGGAAGAAAATAATAATGATTTTCATCCCATTTCAATAAATTTACATGACAAGTAATCGAACATTCTAATAGTAAAACATCTTAACAGTTTTGATCAGAATTCTGGAAAATATTATATAACCATCTAAACATTTTCTATTTGTACTTTCCACATTTATTACAAAAGCTGAATCAAATAAAAGAGTCAGCATTTACTTTTCAGGTGCCCAATCCACTGTCTCCTCTATTACAAAACTGTTCTTTTAAACATGCAGCAGTAGTTACCAGCTAAGGCACAATGCACAATCACATCTGGATCTGCAGTACTGACCTGGATGGGAAGACTAACCTTTTAACAGTTAAAAAAAAAAAAGTGTGAATTCTCCCCCTCCTCAGTCACTCATCTATTAGCTCAGTCTGCCACTTCCACTTTTTTCCATTCCGTGCTTCCACTATGCTTTAAGACAATTTAAACTCACAGCCGAACGCCTACTACATCCCCAATCTCTAAAGTTTAACAGAAATGATTTAAAATTACAGCCACTGTACGTGAGTGCAAAAGTTAAAATCCTCACCGACATCTTTAACGACAAGAGTGACTGAATCTATGGAGATAACAATGACAGTCACGCAGATCGTACCCACAACAGAGGAGCGCGAGTCCCAAAGGAGTCCTGCCACTTGCTTCGTGACCCAAATAAGTTACTAAAACCCCTCTAAACCTCACTTTTCTTCTCGTCTGTTTAAAAAAAAAAAAGGGGGGGGATGAAAATGGCGTTTGCAACCTTATAGAGGTAGCTAAGATTAGACGCGTTAACGCCAAGTTAACCGCTCAGAACTGCGCCGGGCTCGGGACAAGCGCTCACGACGTACTGGCTCCTATTACCGCCACCCTCTGCTCTGGACCAGTATTTCTGAGTTAAGGGAGACCGCCGAAATGAAGTCACAACATCCACGAGACTCCAACAATCACGTCCTGCCTCCTACTACAGCTGGGGAACTGCTCTGAAGCGAAAACACACGAGGTCGCTTCCACAGCCCAGAACCGCCACAAATTGGCGCTGCCAGGGAGGCAGGGGGGGGCCGCGCGGCGCGACGCCCGGAAGACCCCAGCCCGCGGCCTCTCTGGCGTCCGGAGCGGACCGGGCGTGCAGCGAGGCAAGCTCAGGCCCCGCCGAGAAGCGCCCTCTCCGCAGACAGCCACGACCCCGGAGCTTCCCGGCCTGCTGCCGCCACCCCCGCCCCCTCAACTCTGGTCCCGACCTCCGGAGCCCGAGCCCCCGGCCCCGGCAAGACCGCCCGCCATTCAGCCCGCGCGCACGCCTGGCCCTCACCAGGTCGATGTGGGAGAAGCCGGTGAGCACGAGGTTCTTGAGGAGCTCGCAGCCGATGCCGCCCGCACCCACCACCAGCACCCGGCCCCCGGCCACGGCCTCGGCCAGTTCCCGAGGCAGTCCCCGCGACAGTGCCATGGCGGGACGACCACGAGCCGCGGCGGAGGCGGAGGCGCGAGAACTGAGCCGCGGCCGGAAGCAGGTGGGGGAAGGGCGGCCCAACTTCCGTTCCTGCGCACTACGGCCGCCAGTTGGCGCGGATCGGGCGACGCCCGGGACCTGAGGAGTGGATCTCCCGGGCCCCGGTGGGGCTTTGCGTGAAGGATCTCACACACCTCCCGCTCTACTCCAGCCCCGTCGTGTTTTTCACAGACGCGCGATGAACCGCGGTTTGGCGTTAGGAAACCTGAGGGCCACCTTTTAGCCTGGGGTTTGAACTCAGAGCCAAGGCTAACACCTTAGAAGACACACGCCCCAGTATGTAAAGAGCTCTTACAGATCAACAAGAAAACAAATGTCACCCGAGCAACAAATATAGGCCAAGGATGTGAAGAGGCACAATGAACAATATGATCAATAAACATAAAATTTAATCGAAGAAATGTAAAATAGTACTTAAAATTTTTTTCACTTATGGGGCTCCTGGGTGGCTCAGTGGGTTAAAGCCTCTGCCTTAGCTCGGGTCATGATCCCAGAGCCCTGGGATTGAGCCCCACATCGGGCTCTCTGCTCAGTGGGGAGCCTGCTTCCCCCGCCCCCCCCCCCAGCCTGCCTCTCTGCCTGCTTGTGATCTCTCTCTGTCAAATAAATAAAATCTTAAAATAAATAAATAAAATCTTAAAAAAAAATTTTTTTTTCACTTATGAAGCCAGCGAAAGAAAAAGTGTAACAGTCCCTGTGGTCAAGAGATAGGAAATCAAAACACTCCCATAGCTAGAAGTAAGGATTCTAAAGCAGAGCTTTTCTAGAGGGTGTTAAGGTAACGGAGGCATATTTTAAAAATTTTATTTGGGCAAAACTCTATTCGAATTGGGCGGCATTCAATCTAGGTGATGACAATCTGAGGAGTTTTAAAATGAAAGATTTTCATGGCTAGAAGGGAGAAGCAGCAAGGAAATTATACAGAAATGTGTTGGTTATTGCAAGGTTACTTTCCTTTAGGGGATTATCGGGTAGATTACCTTTTTAAATACTTATTTAAGTAATCTCTACACACAACGTGGGGCTTAAACTCACAACCTTGAGATCAAGAGTCGCACACTCTCCTCAATGAGCCAGTCAGGCACCCCTGATCAGGCAATTCCTGACTGACTGGTTTAAGAGTCCATTTCTGGGAGAACCCTAACTGTAATTAAGTCTCTGCTTGGTGATGTGAGGCTTAGCCTAAGCAACTCCATTTTGGGCTTGTCCTTTTTTTTTTTAAACAAGAGTAATTTCGCAATAATCAAAAGTCGTATTAATAACATATCATATAATAATATATTAACAATATAATGTTAAAAGATACAAAACCATTTGTATGACTAAATTTTATAAAAACAAAATTAAAAAGCAGGAAGAAAACAACTGTTAATATTTTTGTGTATCTATGTGTGATGAAATTGTGGATAATTTTTCTTTTTTAGGCTTTTCTGTATTTCCAGATGCTCATGCTCCTCAAAGAAAATGCTAATTCTAAAATAAGAAAAAATTATTCCAAATACTAAAAAGAAAGATTATTATGTAATGTGATAGAGGTGCTTCAAAAAAGAAACAGAAGGCTAAAAATGGAGTCAATTGTGCTAAACTGAGTTAATACCTAACCTAACTGCAGTTTCAGACTTTCCCAGGAGTGGAATTTTAAACCAATCAGTCTGGAATTTCCCGGTCTGCAACTAGCGATTTAATCTGCCTGATAAAACCCTTCTAAGGATAGGTAACCTTGCCTGAAATAATCTCTTCTAACTTCCTGTCCCACCATCCTTCAGCAATAAATACCTCCCATTTTGAACACCTCAGAACTCCTTTCTTCCTGCTAGATCTTTGTGGTCAGAATCCTGAATCATTGAATAAAGCCAGTTAGATCTTCAAACTCAATCAGTTGAATTTCGTTTCTTAACATGCTGAATATTGCTACAATAGCAATCATATTATAGTATGTAAATGTATGAAGTTAACATACTGCACACTTTAAATTTACACGATGTTATATGTCAAATATATTCAGAAAGAAAAAAATTTTTAAAGCGAAAAGGTAAAGACAGAAAACGGAGGAAAATGGTTTTGACATCTGTGGTCTTTTTCATCAGCTGCTTGGTTCACCAACTACACACCAAGCTGGTCGGGTTTCTGAGGAGTACTCAGGATGCTGTCCTGAGGTATGAGAGCGGAAAGTGCCAGAGTGCTCCCTGGTGGGAGGCCGGGGTGGGAGTATGCACCCCTGCACAGTGGGCTGCTGATGCTCTTTCCCTACCTAGGCCTGGCTTTTACAAAGACCCCATCCTGGCAGTTAAATCTAAAGGCGGCCTTTTCCAGGATGCTGACCTTAGTTATCCCTCTGGACACTCACCCAATCTGAACCACCTTCCTTGACTTCTCTCCTGCCTCCCTTCTCTTCCCCTAGGCTGGGCTGGGTTTATTTACCTAATCCTGAGGGCCTTGGCTTTTCTTTGTGGATTTGCCTGCGTGAGTGTGAATATGCAGTGTAAAATGCTTGCCCACCTTAACAAATTCAAATAGGATCCAAGTGCAGGAAGTGAAAGCACAAAAGTCCCATTCATACCTAATCCTACTCCTGGGCCCTTGATCACAAGAGCACGCCTGCGTGTGTGTGTGTGTGTGTGTGTGTGTGTGTGTCTGCACGTGTTTAGTAATCTCTACACCCAAGGTGGGGCACAACTCACAATCCCAAGACTCACACACCCAAGTGCCCCCCTTTGTGGTTTTTTTTTTTAAAGATTTTATTTATCCGACAGAGATCACAAGTAGGCAGAGAGAGGCGGGGGGGGGGGGGGGGGGCGGGGAGCAGGCTCCCCGCTGAGCAGAGAGCCCAATGCTGGGCTCAATCCCAGGACTCTGAGATCATAACCTGAGCCAAAGGCAGTGGCTTAACCCACTGAGCCACCCAGGCGCCCCTTCCCTTTATCTTTATTGATGTACGTCTCCTACATAACAATATGCAGTTTTTCATTCATGCACTCAATTCTTTCCTTTGTATTTATTTAAGTAATCTCTATACCCAAGGTGGAGCTTGACCTTATGTTCTTCTGACTGAGCCAGCCAGGGGCCCCTGCAGCTTTATATCTGAAGGGGTTCACACTGGACTTTTCTCATTATCCTGTTTCCCTGACAATATGTTCCAACCTTACCCTTGTTTGCCTGATGACTTCCTGTGACTGGTTCCGAGCACCCCACGTCTATCTTCAACTGAAGGTGGTATTTGAGGTAATAGTTTGGGCCATTTCAAGGCGTTACTCAGTTTTGCTGGGTATCTCCCATCTATACAGAGGTATACCTCTACTTCTACTTCTGTTTGTCTCCTGTCAATCTGTCTTTTCTTACGGGGGGTGGGGGGTGTCAGCTAAGTACCGAGAAGGGTAAAGAGAAAATTATTCTTGTTCCCCTACATCCCTAAAGCCTCACTGACCAGCAAGTTTGGGTTGTACACAGACAGCCACTTTCCCCCAGGTGCCCCCAGAGGCGCGATCACACAGTGTTCCCACCAGTGTTATTTGCCAGATTAGCAAATCAAACTGTTTATAGCAGGTCCCTCACCTATGAAGGTAAGCAGGAAGTCTGTACACAACTAGTGGGCATGTTTTCATACTGCTGTCAAGGTGTAGCAGAATAGAAGGGATTGACACAAAAAACAAAAGGAGAAAGGGGAGATTGGAAAAGTGACCACCTGGAAGGAGGGACAATGTCCAGAAGAAAGGAAGGGCCCCTTTTCTGTAATACTGTAGGGGCAGAAGGTGGGATGGGGTGAGGCTGGGATCGTGGGTAGGGAAAACACCGGACAGGTCTGAACAGCTAGTGTGGCAGGGTGGGAGCCTTAAGAAGCTGGGGTGGGTCGAGTGGTTCAATTAGCATCCAGGGACTGTAACCGACTGCAGCCAAGTACAGAGGCAGCAGAGGTGATAAGAGGCTGGCGGTTGCCCCAGCTCTTCTGGGGCTCTCCCTCCTACAAAGCCCACTAGATTGCCTGTGCAGGGAACACCCACCTTCCGGGCTAGAGAGGAGCCACATTCTGAGCTGTCACTGTGAAGACAAGCACCTGACCCTGGAAAGGTAGACCAGCCCATAGCCAGAAGTTTCTAAATCTCACTGCAGCCCCAGCACAGGTGCCATAAAGCACAAAGGACCGCCCTTAAAATAAAGGGTTAATAATCTGTGAGTTGAAATGAAGCAAAAATACACAAACCTGGGAACATTACATTTATTTTAATTTATATAAATAAAAGGAAATGATCTACTTAAATAATGATTCATCTGGGTCTTCTTGTATAATACAAAGTTCTTCCATGGGAGTCTGATGATTTGGAGGCCAGCAACTCTTCTCACATGTGTAAATCAGAACTGTTCCAAATTCTACAGAAAGATCTGAAAGACAAAACATATTCAGGATTCTAACAAAGAGGAAATGTTAGAAGATACACTAGGTATTTGAAGGTTTGCTTACTCTAGAGCAAGACTACCTGAGTTTAAATCCCAGCTCTACCACCTGAGTATGGGACTTCACCAATCTGTAATGAGGACTGTATTTATGATAAGACTGTTGTGAAGAGGGGCTCCTGGGTGACTCAGCTGGGTGTCTGCCTTTGGCTCAGGTCATGACCCCAGGGTTCTGCAACGAAGCCCCACATCTAGCTCCCTGCCCAGCAGGGAGTCTGCTTCTCCTTCTCTCTCTGCTCCTTGTCCCTACTTGTGCTTATGCTTTCTCTCTTTCAAATAAATGAATAAAATCTTAAAAAAGAAAAAGACTGGGGGCGTCTGGGTGGCTCAGTGGGTTAAGCCTCTGTCTTTGGCTCAGGTCATGATCCCAGGGTCCTGGGATTGAGCCCCACATCGGGCTCTCTGCTCAGCAGGGAGCCTGTATCCCCCACTCTGCCTACTTGTGATCTCTCTGTCAAATAAATAAAATCTTTCAAAAAGAAAAAAAAGAAAAAGATTGTTGTGAGGAGGATTAAATAAAGTAGTGCATGTAAGATACTTGGAACAGAGCCCGGCACATCTTAAGTGCTCAATGTAAAACAAAGAGGTTAAGCAATGAGAAGATAATGGAAGGAGAACGATGATGCAATATCAGTGTAGCTGGTGTTGCTACAGGAGTGATTTTACCTGATAAGCTGAAAAAATTAGGAACAGCAAAAGCGGTGTTCACTACCTTCCAGCCACATTCTTGCCCACAGAAAGTGACCACCGATGACCAAAAGCAGATTTAATGGGAAGATATACTTTAAAGTCTTTATTATAACTGTCGAGGATATTGGACACTGAAAATCACGTTTTTTGGTTTTGTTTTATTTGACAGAGAGAGAGCACACAGACAGGGGGAGCAGCAGGCAGAAGGGGAAGCAGGCTCCCTGCTCTGAGCACTTAAGATGTGAAGTGGGACTCCCTCCCAGGACCCTGGGATCATGACCAGAGCCGAAGGCAGGCGCTCACTTAACTGACTGAGCCACCCAGGTACCCCTCAATGAAAATCCGTGACAGGGTTGGGGGACCACCTGGGTGACTCAGTTGGTTAAGCATCTGACTCTTGATATTAGCTCAAGTCTTGATTTCAGGATCGCTGAGTTCAAGCCTCTTGTTGGATCGATGCTGGGCACTGAGCCTACTTAAAAAATAATTGGGGGGGGGGGTGTACCTGGGTGACTCACTCAGTTAAGCACCCAACTCTTGATTTGAGCTCGGGTCATAATCCCAGGGTCCTGAGATCAAGCCCTGTATCAGGCACCAATGATGGCTTAGAGTCTGCTTGAGATTTCTCCCCTGCTCACATTCTCTCTCTAAAATAAATAAACAAAAATCTTTTTTTTTTTTTTTAAGATTTTATTTATTTATTTGTCAGAGAGAGAGAGAGAGCAAGAGCGAGCACAGGCAGAGTGGCAGGCAGAGTCAGATGGAGAAGCAGGCTCCCTGCGGAGCAAGGAGCCCGATGTGGGACTCGATCCCAGGACGCTGGGATCATGACCTGAGCCGAAGGCAGCTGCTTAACCAACTGAGCCGTCCCAATAAACAAAATCTTAAAAGAAAAAAATCTTAAAAGAAAAAAATTTCACAGGGCTCCTGGCTGGCTCCGTCAGTGGGTCGGGCATGTGACTCTTGATCTTGGAATCATGAGTTCGAGCCCCAAGTCGGGTGTAGAGCTTACTTACTTACTTACATACACAAGTACCCCACTAAGAGAACACACTACCTCCACTACCTCCAAAAAGGATTCTCTCTCTCTCTCTCTCTCTCTCTCTCTCTCTCTCACACACACACACACACACACACACACACAATCCTAAGAGCTTACAGAAATTTGTCAATGGACAGAGCCATGAAGAATAACACCAAGAAAACATGCTCAACAAGAACTGCTGATTTCAGAATGGGAAAATGGGAGTCAACAGGCGGGGCTGGAGAACTGGTTTGGAGCAGCAAAGGAAAAACCCTTTGAAAGGAAAAATGCAGGCAGGGATAATGGAAAGAAAAGCATCAAAGACAGAACTAACAAGACCAAAATAGAGCTTATTTGGGAGAAATAAGAAGGCTGGAGTCTGCAAACTGGTAGCCACCAGGGTAGGAAAAAAGGAAGGGGTGAGAAATCAGATGGAACAAAATACCAAGTAGCAGAGTCCTGTACATGCTGCCTGAGCCCAGGGGCCTGACACGGCAGAAGGGGGAGGGTAGGACAAAGAGGAAGTTATGTGGAGGTGAAAACAGCCCTAATACGCATCTAAGGAAAAACATCAGAAGCCACAAGGAACAGAAAAGATAGGTGAAACCTAATTACAGGTAGAAAGGAAAGGCTTGAGAGAATCGCAGTGAACAGAGGGAAAGAGGAGAGATGTGAGCACAGGAGAGGAGAAAGGTGGTCAAAGCAACCGATACTGCTTCCACAGAAAAGCTACAAACGCAACAAAAAAATATCCAGAAATTTGAAGGGAAAAAAAAAAAAATAAAGCAAAACGAAATAGAGGTCCAAAAATCCACCCTGTCCCAGGATGAAAGGATTATGGAACAATGCAAGGGCAAGACCTGTTAATTCAGACTGGACTTCACGAATACAGAAAAATCTACAGGTGCTAGCATAAATGTTAGTTACAAAGTGGCGGGGGGAGGGTGGAATCAGGCCACCCTCAGACTTCATTCAAAGCCTAAAGATATCACTATTAAGGATCTTAGGGATTTGGAGGAAAAACATACTTCTCTGTGAGATGGGGCCACAGGAGAGGACAGGAGAGCCAGAAGGGCTCTCACTGTGAGGACATGATAGCACTGGGGCTACCACCATTGGGAGGAAAGAAAATGGGATCTCAGGATTTTATACATGGGTTGTTCTTCAATGCAAAAGCAGACATTCTGAAGTAAGAATAACAGCTATAAACCCTCCTTAAGGCTATCACTTGACAGACTGTTAGCTACCAGAGAAGAATCAAAATAAAACATTCAGGAATGGAAAAGCTCACAGAAAAGAATGGTGTGAGCATGCAAACCACAGAAACAGAGAACAAAAGCTTATTAGCTGCGACAATCACGGTGACAGAGTACAGACGTATAGCCTCAATGCAATACAATAATATTAAAATAGGGCACCTGGCTGACCCCAAATCTTGGGGTTATAAATTCAACCCCTACAATGGGCACAGAGATTACTTGAAGAAATTAAAAAATATATATTTTTTTAAGATTTTATTTATTTATTTGACAGATAAAGATCACAAGTAGGCAGAGAGGCAGGCAGAGAGACAGGAGGAGGCACGCTCCCTGCTGAGCAGACAGCCCCATGCGGGGCTCGATCCCAAGACTCAGGGATCACAACGCAAGCTGAAGGCAGAGACCTAACCCACTGAGCCACCGAGGCGCCTCAATAAAAAAAGTCTTAAAAAAAAAACAAACCACCTAAAATATTTGGAGGTGGAGCAGGGCATAAGTTTCCTTATTATAGTAAAGAGCCAAATACATATGATCTAAAGTTGAAAAATGGAATGAGGGGCTCCTGCGTGGCTCACTCATTAAGCGTTTGCCTTGGGCTCAGGTCATGATCCCAGGGTCCTGGGATCGAGCCCCACATCAGGCTCCCTGCTTCTCCCTCCCCCACTCCCCCTGCTAGTGTTCCCTTTCTTGCTTTTTCTGTCTCTACCAAATAAATAAATAAAACCTAAAAAAAAAAAAAAAAAAAAAAGAAAGAAAGAAAGAAAGAAAAATGGAATGGGTGTAATTCTCTTAGCTTCAGAAGATCTTTTAGCAACTAGGTAAAAGAAACCATTGCCTACAGTCCAGCAACTGCCTCACATACATTTTTCCTTATGCTGAATTTGCACACATTTATTCCAATATTCTTAATTAGAATGTACTGAATTTTCCTGTCGGTATAAATTTTTTTTCCTAGGGGCGCCAGGGTGCCTCAGTCAGCTAAGTGTCTGCCTTCACTCACGTTATGATGTCAGGGTCCTGGGATCGAGCCCACATGGGGCTCCCTGCTCTGCGGGGACCCTGCTTCTCCATCTCTCTCTGTCTGCAGTTCCCCCTGCTTCTGTTCAGTCACTCACTCTGTGTCAGGTAAATAAGTAAAATTAAAAAAAAAAAAAAAAAAAAAAAAAGAATTTTTTTTTTCCAGCTATCTATCTAAACTTCCTATCTGTATTAATGTCAAGAATGATGACTAGAATGATGTCAACAAATGGTGATTTCCAGGGTTCACCAGACATTTATACAAAATCTCCATCATAACATTTGGGGATCAGAAAAATTACAGGAGAGGTGCCTGGCTGATTCAGTCTAATGGAGGATGCAACTCTTTTTTTTTTTTTTAAAGATTGTATTTATTTCTTTGACACAAAGAAAGAGAGATCACAAGTGGGCAGAGAGGCAGACGCGGGGTAGCGGGGGCGGGTAGGGAGGAGGCTCCCAGCTGAGCAGAGAGCCCAATGTGGGGCTCGATCCCAGGACCCTGAGAGCATGACCTGAGCCCATGGCACAGGCTTAACCCACTAAGCCACCCAGGTGCCCCAAGAGCATGCAACTCTTGATCTCAGGGTTGTAGGTTCAAGTTCCATGCTGGGTTTAGAGATTACTTAAAAATAAAATCTAAAAAAAAAAAATTGCAGAAAATAGACACATGGGTAACAAGTGAAAACTTAAAAAAAAAAACAAAAAACAACCCAGGCCACTTCTTCTTCCCTTTTTTTTTTTTTTTTTTTTTTTTGGGTTAAGTAGGCTCCACGCCCAGCATGGAGCCCAAGGTAGGACTTGAACTCACGACCCTGAGATCAAGACCTGAGCTAAGATCAAGAGTAGAACCCTTAACTAACTGAGCTACCCAGATGTCCCTAAACCACTTCTTAACGATGTAAATAAGAACTCAACAAAGAAAATAAAACAAAAAGGTGGTATGGAAAAGCTTCAGAGAACAAGGAAGAGCTATTAGAAACTAAAAATAGAACAGTCAAACCAAATTCAAAAGAAGGGTTAGAAGACAGAGCTAACAAAGATATCAAGTTAAACAGAAGCACTCTATGCTTCATACACTGTATGATTCCATTAGTGTGAAATTCCAGAGCAAGCAAAATTCTTTTTTTTTAAGACTTATTTATTTATTTATCTTCAAGATTTTCTAAATTATTTATTTATTTATTTGACAGACAGAAATCACAAGTAGGCAGAGAGGCAGGCAGAGAGAGGAGGAAGCAGGCTCCCTGCTGAGCAGAGAGCCCGATGAGGGGCTCGATCCCAGGACCCTGAGATCATGACCTGAGCCGAAGACAGAGGCTTTAACCCACTGAGCCACCCAGGCACCCCGAGCAGGCAAATTTCTTAAGGGGATAGGGGAGAGTGATAAGCCTAGAGAGGGAAGGAGGCCCAAGGGACTTTCTGGGACATGCAAACATTCCCATCTTACTCTGGGAGGTGATTATAAGAGTATATTTATGTAAAAGTTCATCAAGCTATAGGCGTCAGATTGGTGTACTTTACGGTGTGCTTTCTTTTTACTTCTTAAAAAAATATTTTATTTATTTACTTGGCAGAGAGAGACAGACAGCAAAAGAGGGAACACAAGCAGAGGGAGTGGGAGAGGGAGAAGCAGGCAGCCCGATGTGGGACTCAATCCCAGGACTCTGGGATCATGACCCAAGCTGAATGCAGATGCCCAACGACTGAGCCACCAGGCGCCCCTGTGTGCTTCCTTTTTAAAAAGTAAGTAGGTGGCAAGGATTTCCTGAATATGAAACCAAAAGCATAGGCAATAGAAGTAAAAATAGACAAATTGGACTATATTAAAATTAAAAACTTAGGTGCACCAAGGGACACAATTAACGTAAAAAGGCAACCTATAAAACGGAAGGAAACATTTGCAAAAATCACACCCAATAAGGGGTTCATACCTAGAATATAAAAAGAACTCTTACAACTCAACTACATGTCAAATAACCTGACTATAAAATGAACAGTAAGACTTGAGTAGACACTTCTCCTAAAATGGTATGTAAAATGGCTAATAAGCCATTCATATGAAAAATGCTCAAATCATTAATCATTAGGGAAATGCAAATTATAATAGATACCATGTCACATCCATTAGGATGGTTACTATTAAAAACAAAAAACAGGGGCGCCTGGGTGGCTCAGTGGGTTAAGCCGCTGCCTTCGGCTCAGGTCATGATCTCAGGGTCCTGGGATCGAGTCCCGCATCGAGCTCTCTGCTCAGCGGGGAGCCTGCTTCCCTCTCTCTCTCTCTGCCTGCCTCTCCGACTACTTGTGATTTCTCTCTGTCAAATAAATAAATAAAATCTTTAAAAAAAAAATTAAAAAAAAAAAAAAAACAGGGGCACCTGGGTGGCTCAATGGGTTAAGCCTCTGCCTTTGGCTCAGGTCATGATCTCAGGGTCCTGGGATCGAGCCCCACATCAGGCTCTCTGCGCAGTGGGGAGGCTGCTTCCCCCCATCTCTCTCTGCCTGCCTTTCTACCTACTTGTGATCTCTGTCTAATAAATAAATAAAATCTTAAAAAACAAAACAAAACAAAAAATAAAACCGAAAGACAAGTGTTGGTGAAGATGTGGAGAAATTTGAAATTCTTGTGCACTGTTTATTGGGAATATAAAATGGTGCAGCCACTATGAAAAATGTTACAGTGGTTCCCCAAAGAACTAAAAATAGAATTATTATATGATCTAGCAATTCTGCTTCAGGTATACATAGTCACAAGAACTGAAAGCAGGATCTTTTTTTTTTTTTTTTTTAGATTTTATTTATTTATTTGACAGAGAGAGATCACAAGTAGGCAGAGAGAGAGAGAGGAGGAAGCAGCCTCTCTGCTGAGCAGAGAGCCCGATGCGGAACTCGATCCCAGGACCCCGAGATCATGACCTGAACTGAAAGCAGCGGCTTAACCGGTTCACTGAGCCACCCAGGAGCCCAGAAAGCAGGATCTTGAAGAGAGATTTGTGCACCCAGAATCATAGCAACAACCTTCACAATAGCCGAAGAAGCAGGAGCAACCCAAGTATTCAACAAATGAACAAAATGTGGTAGATCCATACTACAGAGTATTAGCTTTAAAAGGAAGGAAACTCAGACACACAGTATGACATGGATGAACTTCACTTACACTAAGTGAAATAAGGCAGTCTCAAAGGACGAATAATTATGATTCCACTTCTATGAGTCAAATTCACAGAACCAGAAAGTATAACTGTGGTCCCGAGGAGCTGAGGAGAGGGGGACATGGGGAATTGTTAATGGTTATAGAGCTGCAGTTTTGCAAGAGGAAAAAGTTCTGAAGAATGGCTGCATAACAATGTAAATAAAGTTACTAAATTGCACTTACAAATGGTTAAGATGTTAAATTTCCTTATATATATATATATATATATATTTACCACAACTAAAAAGACAAAGTACAAAGTTGAAGAAAACTGGAAAGTGAAACAAAAATCAGAACAAAAAAGAAGAACCAGGGTGCCTGGGTGGCTCAGTGGGTTAAAGCCTCTGCCTTCAGCTCAGGTCATGATCCCAGGGTCCTGGGATGGAGTCCCACATCGGGCTCTCTGATCAGCAGGGAGCCTGTTTCCCCCTCTCTCTCTGCCTGCCTCTCTGCCTACTTGTGATCTCTGTCAAATAAATAAATAAAATCTTAAAAAAAAAAAAAAAAAAAAAAAAGAATAAGAAGAACCAAAGCAAGTTCTCAAAAAGGCACTAAAGGAAGAAAATCATCCAAGTTGAAGGACATGAGTTTCTGAACTCAAAACACTTACCAAGTACTCAGCACAATATACACAATTTCAAAATAACAAGGATAAAGTGAAGATTCTGAAAGTGACCTGGAAACAAGAGCTCCCATTCAAAGGACTAACAGTCAGAATGGGACTGCTTTCTATAGCAACACAGGATGCTAAAAGAATGAGGTAATATCAGGGCCTCTGGCTGGCTCAGTAGGCGGAGCATGTGATTTCTGATCCTGGGGTTCTAATTTCAAACCCCATGTTGTGTGTAGAGAGTACTTAAAAATAAAATCCTAAAAATAAATGAATGAATGAATGAATGAATGAAGTCATATCTTTAAAATTTTTGAAAAAAATTATTAATGCCTTAGGATTCCATATCTGACTATTATTGTGAACATAAACATACAGTAAGTATATTTTAGGACCCACAGGTCACTTTAAGTCTCTGTATCCCATGATCCCACCTCAGGAAATTAGTAGAGAAAGTGCTATATCAAAACTGAAAGGATAGGGGAGCGCCTAGGTGGCTCAGTGGGTTAAGCCTCTGTCTTCGGCTCAGGTCATGATCTCAGGTTCCTGGGATCAAGCCCCCCATCGGGCTCTCTGCTCAGCAGGGAGCCTGCTTCCCCTACTCCCTGCCTGCCTCTCTGCCTACTTGTGATCTCTGTCAAATAAAATCTTTAAAAGAAAAAAAAAACTGAAAGGACAAACTGAGAAAGAAGATAAGAGCTCTAGGAAACAGGGGGACTCACTTGGAAGATGGGTAGGGGATACCCAAATAAAGGTGACCCAGAATGACAGCAATGCTAGAAGTATGGAAGGCCTAGAGCTCAGAGTAGCTCAGGAGAACTAGGCACACAGGACAGGTCTTCAGGGAAACATGGAGCCAGGTAGTCTGGAGTTCAATTTGTGAGGCAAATAACATTGAGAACTTTCAGGAGGGTGTGAAAAGAATTGGCCATAATAATGAAACATAATAGGGGTGCCTGGGTGGCTCAGTGAGTTAAAGCCTCTGCCTTCGGCTCAGGTCATGATCCCAGGATCCTAGGATCGAGCCCCGCATCGGACTCTCTGTTTAGCGGGGAGCCTGCTTCCTCCTCTCTCTCTCTCTGCCTGCCTCTCTGCCTACTTGTGATCTCTGTCAAATTAAAAAAAAAAAAAAAATCTTTAAAAAGAAAAAAAAGGGGGCACCTGGGTGGCTCACTGGATTAAGCCTCTGCGTTCAGCTCAGATCATGATCTCAGGGTCCTGGGATTGAGCCCCACATTGGGCTCTCTGCTCAGCGGGGAGCCTGCTTCCTCCTCTCTCTCTGCCTGCCTCTCTGCCTACTTGTGATCTCTGTCTGTCAAATAAATAAATAAAATCTTTAAAAAAAAAAAAGAAAAAAAAGAAAGGGTATCTAAATGAATGTTACACTACCACACATACAAAAAAGAAAGAAAACAGTCACTCATTGAAGAATTAATTGAGAAACAAAAATATCATAAGATATACAGGAAATAAATAGCTATACAGCAGAAGTAAATTCTTCTTTATCACTAATGACATTAAATGTAAATGGATTAAGTCCTATTAAATAAAGGTACTGGCAGATTGGATATAACAAAAATAAAACAAGATCCACCTAGACACCATCTACTAGAGATTCTCTAGATACAGGGACACAACAAGAATGAAACAAAAGAATAGAAATATATTATTCTAAGCGAACAGTATAACAATTATAAACATGTTTACTTCTATATGCAGAGGCCCAAAATGTATGAAGCAAAAACTGACACAACTGAAGGAAGAAACAGACAGTGCTACAATAATAGCTGACTTCATACCCCACTTATAGTAATGGATAAAGCAACCAAACAAAAGATCAGTAAGGAAACAAAGGATTTGACGAGCCTATAAATCAATTAGCACTAACAAGCACACACCAGAAAAAAAAAAAAGAAGAAGAAAAAGAGGCACATACAGAACTCTCCACTTAACTACAGCAGTAAACACACTCTTCTCAAGTGCACATAGACTATTCTCTGGGAGACACCATATGTTAGGCCACCAAGTGAGTCTCAGTAAATTAGAAAGACTGAAATCATACAAAGTTATCTTTTCCAATCACAATGATATGAAACCAGAAGTAAGTAATAAAAGGAAAACTGGAAATTCACAAATATATGTGGAAATTAAATAAACTACTTTTAAATCATTAAGAGCAATGAGACAATATATACCTGAGACAAATGAAAACAAAAACGTGAAATACCAAATCTGATGAGATGTAGTAAAAGCAGTGTTAAGTGGAAAATTTAGAGCTGCAAACACATACATTAAGAGCAAAGAGGGGCGCCTGGGTGGCTCAATCGGATAAGTGGACTACTCTTGATTTCAGCTCCGGTCATGATCTCGGGGTCCCGAGATCAAGCCTTGTGTGGGGCTCTGCGCTCAGCAGGGAGTCTGCTTCAAGATTCTCACTCTCCCTCTGCCCCTTCCCTTACTCACTCTCTGTCTCTTAAATTAATAAATAAAACTTTAAAAAAGGGACAAAGAAAGATCTCAAACCAATGACCTAATTATATACCTTAAGGAACCTGAAAAAGACCACCAACCAACTGAAGCTAGCAGAAGCAAAAATAAAAGCTAAAGTGAAGATTTTTTTTGTTTCAAAGATTTTATTTATTTATTTGATAGAGATCACAAGGTAGGCAGAGAGGCAGGCAGGGAGAGGAGGAAGCAGGCTCTCCGTGGAGCAGAGAGCCCGATGCAGGGGCTCAATTCCAGAACCCTGGGATCATGACTTGAGCCCAAGGCAGAGGCTTTAACCCACTGAGCCACCCAGACGCCCCTAGAGTGGAGATTTTAAAATAGAGACTATAAAACAATAGAGAAAAATTTAGAAAGTCAACAAATCTTTACCTGGAATGATTAAGAAAAAAAAGAGAGAAGACTCAAGTTACCAAAATAAAAAATAAAATAGGGACATTAGTACTAATTTTATAGAAAAAAAGGATTATAAGAGAATACTATAAGCAGTTGTATAGCAACAAATCAGATAAGCTAAAATGAAACAGAAAAGCTACTAGAAACATGCAATCTACCAAAACTGACTCAAGAAATAGAAAATTTGAATAGACCTGTAACTAGTAAGGAGATTGAACCAGTAATCAAAACCACCCAACAACAAAAAAAGCCAAGAACTCGATGGTTTTTCTAGTGAATATGACAAAACATTCAAAGTTGGGATGCCTGGGTGGCTCAGTTGGTTAAGCAGCTGCCTTCGGCCCAGGTCATGATCCCAGCGTCCTGGGATCGAGTCCCACATCGGGCTCCTTGCTCAGCAGGGAGCCTGCTTCTCCCTCTGCCTCTGCCTGCTGTTCTGTCTGCCTGTGCTCGCTCTCTCCCCCTCTCCCTCTGATAAATAAAATCTTTAAAAAAAAAAAAAATAGCAATCTTTAAAAAAAAAAAAAAAAGATTTTATTTATTTGACACAGAGAGAGATCACAAGTAGGCAGAGAGGCAGGCGGGGGGCGGGGGAAGCAGACTCCCTGCTGAGCAGAGGACCTCTCCCCATGTGGGGCTCGATCCCAGGACCCTGAGATCATGACCCTACTGAGCCACTCAGGCTCTCTGAATACCAATCCTTCTTAAACTCTAAGCTAAAGAGAAGGGAATGATTAACAACTCCTTTTTTTTTTTTTTAGATTTTATTTATCAGAGAGAAACCCCAAACAACCAGGGGGAGCAGCAGTCAGAGGGAGAAACCCGCTTCCCACTGTTTCACTGGGCAGGGAGCCCAATGCGGGACTTGATCCCAGGACTCTGGGATCATGACCTGAGCCAAAGGCAGACACCTAACTGACTAAGCCACCCAAGCATCCCTACTAACTCATTCTATGAGGAATTCTTTTTTTTTTTTTTTTTTAAGTAGACACTATGCCCAACATAGGACTCAAGCTCACAACCCCAAGATCAAGAGTTGCATGTGGGATGCCTAGGTGGCTCAGCTGGTTCAGTGTCCAACTCTTTTTTTTTTTTTTTTAAGATTTTATTTATTTGACAGAGAGAAATCACAAGTAGATGGAGAGGCAGGCAGAGAGAGAGAGAGAGGAAAGCAGGCTTTCTGCTGAGCAGAGAGCCCGATGTGGGACTCGATCCCAGGACTCTGAGATCATGACCTGAGCCGAAGGCAGCGGCTTAACCCACTGAGCCACCCAGGCGCCCCAGTGTCCAACTCTTAATCTCAGCTCAGGTCTTGAGCTCACAGTCATGAGTTCAAGCCCCACATTGTGCTCTCTGCTGTGCATGGAGCCTGCTTTAAAAAAAAAAACCAAAAAACCAAAACCAAAACCAAAAAACAATTAGGTAAATAAATAAAAAAGAACTGCATACTCCAACAATTGAGCCAGCCAGGTGCCCCAATGTAAGCATTACCTTAATCCCAAGTGCAGACTAAGACACTACAACAAAATTATAGACCAGTATCTCTTATAAATCGAAGATACAGGATGCCTGGCTGGCTCAGTGGGTAGAGCATGCAGCTCTTATTTCAGGGTGGTCAGTTTAAGCCCCATATTGGATACAGAGATTGCTTAAATAATCTTAAAAGAAGTAAATGTAAGATATAAAAATCCTCAACAAAATACTAGCAAACAAAATCAAAGAGTTTATTAAAAAGACCTTGGCGGATTTAGTCAATAGAACATGTAACTCTTGATCTCAGGGTTCTGAGCTTGAGTCCCATGCTGGGTATAGAGATTACTTAAAAATAAAATCTAAAAAAAAAAAACCAATTTACCCTGAAAAGAAATAAAATAAAGGGCACCTGGGTGGCTCAGTGGGTTAAAGCCTCTGCCTTCGGCTCAGGTCATGATCCCAGGGTCCTGGGATCAAGTCCCACATCAGGCTCTCTGCTCCTCCAGGGGGCGGGGGTGGGGGGAGCCTGCTTCTTCCTCTCTCTCTCTCTGCCTGCCTCTCTGCCTACTTAAGATCTCTGTCAAATAGATAAATAATATCTTTAAAAAAAAAAAAAGAAGAAGAAATAAAATAAAGAAAAATAAGATTAGTAAAATTTTTTTAAAAAGGGGCACCTGGGTGGCTCAGTGGGTTAAGCCTCTGCCTTCAGCTGAGGTCATGATCTCAGGGTTCTGGGATTGAGCCTTGCGTCAGCTCTCTGCTCAGCAGGAACCCTGTTTCCCTTCCTCTCTCTCTGCCTGCCTCTCTGCCTACTTGTGATCTCTGTCTGTCAAATAAAATCTATAAATAAAATTTAAAAAATTAAAAAAAAAATTTTTTTAAAGATTTATACACTATGATCCAGTAAGATTTATCTCAACATGCAAAACAGGTTAAATATACAAAAATCAAAAATCGATGTAATACACATTAATAAAAAAAACAGAACTGCATGATAATCTCAATTGATGCAGAAAAAGCAACTGACAAAAATCAATACCCAGTAGTAATAAAAATAACTCTATAAACAGAAGGGAAATTCTTTAATCAGGAACAATACTAGGATGCCCACTCTTGCTACTTCTAATTAACAAAGAAGTTTTAGATAGAAGAATTAAGGAAAAAGGAAAAAAAGAAATAGGCAAAATTGGAAAAAAATAAAACAATCTGTTGCAGATGATTTTATCTTCTACATAGAAAAAACCTAACCATCCACACAAAAAAATTGGGTTTCATATTGTGTCTATATTCTCCTTCGAAATCTCTGCTTTAGCCTTTCCTTCTTTCTTTGTTTTTGCTGCCTTTGGTTTGTTGATTGGTATTTTTTTTCAAGTTACTTGCAATATATGTTAGGTCGCTGATTTGAGATCTATCTTTGTTTTTAACATATGTGTTTTCAGCTCTAACTTTTTCTTTGAGCACTGCTTTCAGTGCCTCTCATAAATACATTCAGCAAAGTTGCAGGACCAACAATCAGTCCGAAAAAAAATTAAAAAAAAATAAATAAATAAAATACTAGGAATAAATTGAACCAAGGAGTCAAAGACTTGTACACTGAAAAGATAAAACACTACTGAAGGAAATTAAAGGCACAAATAAATGGAAAGACATCCACAATGGTGAACTGGAAGAATGAATATTGTTAATATAACAACTCAGTCAGAAGAGTATGCAACTCTAAATCTCCAGATTATGAGTTCAAGCCCCACACCAGGGGTAGAGATTACTGAATGAATGAATGAATGAATAAATAAATAAATAAATGCACGCACGGGTGCCTTGGGTGGCTTGGCTGGTTGAGCATCCAACTCTAGGTTTCAATTCAGGTCATGATCTTGGGGTTGTGAGACTAAGCCCTCTCTATGCCCAATGTGTAACTTGAACTCATGACCAAGATCAACATTCACATGCTCTACAAAGGGGACCAGCCAGGTCCTCCTGTTACTTTTATTATAAAAACCTTTTAATTTTTGTTTAAAAAGATCACATAATGATGCTAAAATAAGAACTATAATCACGTAAAAGATGTTTTTTAAAAATTTTTAAAAGATTTTATTTATTTGAGAAAGAGAGAGCATGTGAGCATGAGCTGGGGGAGAGGCAGAGGGAGAAGCAATCTCCCCACTGAGCACAGAGCCAAACCCAAGACTCAATCCCAGGACCCTGAGATCATGACCAGAGCCAAAAGCAAATGTTTGACCAACTGAACCACCCAGGTGCCCAGTAAAAGTTATTTTTTAAAGGAGCACCTGGGTGGATCAGTCCTTGAGCACCTGCCTTCAGCTCAGGTCATGATCCCAGGGTTCTGGGATCAAGTCCCGCATTGGGCTCCCAGCTCAGCAGGAAGCCTGCTTCTTCCTCTCCCACTCCCTCTGCTTGTGTTCCCTCTCACCGTTTCTCTGTCAAATAAATAAATAAAAATCTTTAAAAAAAAAAAAAAAAGAGGTTGTTTTTGATTTTTTTTTTTTTTTTTTTTTTCATTTTTAAAGTAAGCCCGGTGCGCCTGGGTGGCTCAGTGGTTAAAGCCTCTGCCTTCAGCCAGCTCAGGCCATGATCTCAGGGTCCTGGGATAGAGTCCCGCATCAGGCTCTCTGCTCAGCAGGGAGCCTGCCTCCTCCTCCTGTCTCTCTCTGCCTGCCTCTCTGCCTACTTGTGATCGCTCTGTCAAATAAAAAAAAAAAAAACAAAAAGAACAAAAAAAAAAAACTTTAAAGTAAGCCCTATGCCGAACATGGGGCTTAAACTCACAATCCCAAGATCAAGAGTCACATGCTCTTCCAACTGAGCCAGCCAGGTGCCCGTATAAAAGTTATTCCCCACCCCAGTTCTTGTTTTTTTTTAAATAATAAATTTTGACTATAACACAATGTTGTTTTCTGGTTTGGGTTTGTTAAATAAACTCTACCCCCACTGTGGGACTTGAACTCACAACCCTGAGATTAAGAGTCACATGCTGCACCAACCTAGCCAGCCAGGGGCTTTCTGCTATGAAAATAATTTTAAGGATAGAAAACAGTTTGCCCTTAAACCAACAAAATGGTATTGGTGTTTGTGTCGGATTGGCTGGATTATAAATTTTCCAAAATTTCTGGGGGCACCTGGGTGGCTCAGTGGGTTAAGCCTCTGCCTTCGGTTCAGGTCATGATCCCAGGGTCCTGGGATAGAGCGCCGCATCGGGCTCTCTGCTCAGCGGGGAGCCTGCTTCCTCCTTTCTCTCTCTGCCTGCCTCTCTGTCTACTTGTGATCTGTCAAATAAATAAATAAAATCTTTAAATTAATTAATTATTTTCCCCAAATTTCTGTAATATGCTTGTATTTTATAAGTAAACAAAAATGAAATGATAGCCTTTCCTTTTAAAATAATCCCTTATTTGTGCAATAAATCCACAACCTTAAATTCATAAAGGGCTTATTACCTAAATTAGTGCTTCTGAGCATGCTGACCAGTGCTGGCATAAGCTGAAACTCAAATGTCCTTCGGTCTCCACAGTGACTGCAGGCTGGGAGCTCAGTGACTTCTGATGTAGGAGAGGTCAAAAAAAGTGGTTCTCCACTCCAGGAATACCTAAAGCAAGGAAACAAAGAACCCTGAAGGAAGACAGCAAGTAAGTCACATTTCAACATCAGAGCCCATGCTTTGCAAACTTTGCTTCCTTCTTGCAGAGGACCAGGAGCAAAACCAGACAGCAAAGAAAATCCAAAGACCCAAAACCTAGCAGCCAGCCTGTAGAGCTCAGCAAGATATGTGAAGTCTTGTCAATGTCTGGTTCAAAGTGTGGATGAAGGCACTAAAGCCAATGTAGAACTATATCTAACCACACTGCAACCAAGCCCAGACTGAGCTCAACCACAAAGTAAGCCGACTTGGGACTCCACACTACTGGCCTTACAGAAGGAGGCCATGCCCTTCTAAGGAGTAAATATTTACTTCAGTATCTATTGTTCTTCAATATATAATGGCAAACAATAAAAAGAAATCAGATATACATGCCAACAGAAAATTAATTACCTGAGAGTATGTATAAACTGGGGGGGCGGGGGGGGTTGGTGCACGGAGGGCAGAGCAAGATGGAGAGAGAGAACCAGAACCCTAAGCAGGCTCCACACTCAGCACAGAGCCCGATGCAGGTTTCAGTCTCACGATATGAGTTAAAATCAACAGTTGTGCACTTAACTGAGCCACCCAATGCCCCAAGAGCAGCAGAAAAATTTAACCCACCAAGAAAGTCAATACAGGAACACCCACTGGGGTGCCCAGGTGGCTCAGTGGGTTAGGCCTCTGCTTTCAGCTCAAGTCATTATGTCAGGGTCCTGGGATCAAGTCCCTCATAGGACTCCCTGCTCAGTGGGGAGCCTGCTATTCCCTCTGCCTGCCCCTCCTCCTGCTTGTGCGCTCTCTCAAATAAACAAATAAGAAAAAAAAAATACCCAAAGACAAGATGATGGAATTATCAGAAAGAGACTTAAAATATCAGTGGAAGGGTGACAAAACAAACAATAAAATATCAATAATAAACATATAAAAAAATAAACAAACATATAAAAGAATCTAGCAGAAAAAGTAGACATGCATAAACAGGGAAGTCAGCATAGAAATTGAAACTAAAAGAGATCGACAGAGAAATGCTAGAAATGAAAAATGGTATAGCAGAATAAAGAACTTGATTCAGTAAAAGTTAACAGCAGGTAGAAAATAACAACAAAAAATCTGTGAATCTGAGGAAAATAGAAATATCCAAAATTAAACAAAAGGTGAAAATAAAAAAAAAAAAAAAAAAAAGGGTCTTAAAAACCATGGGACAATTTCAAATTGTATGTCTAATCACACAAGTTAACTGGAGTCCTAGATAAAGGAAAAAGGACAGAAGAAATATTTGAAGAGATAATGGCCAACATTGTTCCAAAATTCACGAATAGGCATCAACACAAAAATCCAAAAAGTTCACTAAATCCCAAGCAGGATATATTAAGACATATACTCGCTTAAGTACAGAACAGTTTAATTACATAAACATAACAGAAGAACAATAAGAATTACATAAAATTATGTAATAATCAGACATTATTATTACATAAGACATTGTTAATACATAAGAATTAATTTCTTTTTTTTTTTTTTTTAAGATTTTATTTATTTATGGGGCACCTGTGTGGCTCAGTCATTAAGTATCTGCCTTTGGCTCAGGGTCATGATTCCAGGGTCTGGTCCTGGAATCGAGCCCTACATCGGGCTCCCCGCTCAGCAGGAAGCCTACTTCTTCCACTCTCACTCCCCCCGCTTGTGTTCCCTCTCTCTGTCTCTTGCTCTGACAAATAAATAAATAAAATCTTTAAAAAAAAAAAAAAAGACTTATTTATTTGACAGAGAGAGATCACAAGTAGGCAGACAGGCAGGCAGAGAGCTGTGTGAAGGCAGGCTGCAAAGATGCACATTACAATCACTAAAGCAAACACCTTTTATGGCAACAGAAAAGACGTAAAATCATGAACTAAAAATATCCAGTTCACTGAAAAGAAGGTTAAACAAAAGGGAGAAGAGGAACAAAAAACTGGAAAGGAGAAAAGCCAATACCAGAATGACAAAATTAACCCACCACCAATAATTACATTAAATGGACTCAAGACCCTATGTTAAAAAAAAAAAAAAAAAAGCGAACAGTCTGGATAAAATAAAGGCAGGACCCATACATGTAAGCTGTTTAAAAAGTACACCTGAGGGGCGCCTGGGTGGCTCAGTGGGTTAAGCCTCTGCCTTTGGCTCAGGCCATGATCTTGGGGTCCTGAGATCGAGCCCCACATCAGGCTCTCTGCTCAGCAGGGAGCCTGCTTCCCACCCCCGCCTGCCTCTCTGCCTACTTGTGATCTCTCTCTGTCAAATAAATAAATAAAATCTTAAAAAAAATAAAGTACACTTGAGATAGCACCTGACACCTTTCAGAATGGCAATTATCAAAAAGACAAGAAGTGTTGGCAAGGATGTGGAGAAAAGGGAACACTTGTGCACTGTTCGCAGGAGTGTAAATCAGTCAGACACTACAGAAAACAGTATGGAGATTCCTCAAAAAATTAGAAAGAGAACTACCATATGATCCAGCAGTCTCATTTCTGGGTATTTATTTAAAGGAGACAAAAACACAAACTCAAAAAAGATACCCACCCTGATGGCCCACTGCAGCATTATTTACAATAGCTAAGACATGTAAGTAACCCAAGGGTCCATTAACAGATAAAAAATTTTGTGTGTGGGGGGGTGTGATATACACACATGCACACAACACACATGCACACACATATACACACACAACACACAACAGAATACTCAACCATAAAGAAGGAAATCTTGACATTTGTGACACCATGGATGGGCCTCAAGGGCATAATGCTAAGTGAAGTAAGCCAGACAGACAAAGACATACTGTGTGAAATCACTTACATGCAGGACCTAAAAAAAACAAATAAACAAACCAAAAAACCCCACCAAACTCATAGAGGCAAGGGACCAGGGCTGAGAGAAATAAGTAAAGTGCTTTTTTTTTTTAAGCGTAAATAAATCAAGTAACTTAGTAACTTATAGAAACAAAACAAAACAACCCACTCTAAAGGAAGAGGTTGAAAGTAAAGAGTAAAAAAAAAAGATTAACCTTAAAAAGATGAAACAAGGGGCACCTGGGTGGCTCAATGGGTTAAAGTCTCTGCCTTCCTTCGGCTCAGGTCACGATCTCAGGGTCCTGGGATCGAGCCCCGCATCAGGCTCTATGCTCAGTGGGGAGCCTGATTCCCCCTCTCTCTCTGCCTGCTGCTCTGCCTACTTGTGATCTCTCTCTGCCAAATAAATAAATAAAATCTTTAAAAAAATTTTTAAAAAGAAACAAAAGAGAGCTAGTGTGGCTATACCAACAGGAGACCAAATACACTCCAAGGACAGAGTATCACCACAAATAAATACAAGCATTTACTTATAACAAGATCAATTCACCAGATAAATAAGCCTACAAATGGATACATCTTAAAACAGTACGAAAATGCATGAGACACACTCTGACAGAATTAAAAGGAGAAAAAGATACATTCATAATCACAGCTGAATGTTTTGTTAATCTTTCTCTGTAACTGATAAGCAAGACAAAAGTGATCAGTAATAGAAACTGCTGTTGGAACAATTGGATATTCAGACCAAAAAAGAACCTTGAGAGGCACCTGGGTGGCTCAGTGGGTTAAAGCCTCTGCCTTCGGCTCAGGTCATGATCCTGAGGTCCTGGGATCAAGCCCCGAGTCGGGCTCTCTACTCAGCGAGGAACCTGCGTCCCCCACCTGCCACCTGCCTCTCTGACTACTTGTGATCTCTCTCTCTCTGTGTCAAATAAATAAAATCTTTAAAAAAAAAAAGAAACTTGACCCTCATACAGTATACACAAAAACTAACTCAGTGGATCACAGACCTAAATGTAAAAACTAAAACCAAAAACTCCTATAAGGAAACACAGGAAATCAAATACAACGAATTCTGTTACCTTTGGTTAGAGAGAAATTCCTGTGGAAATAAAAAGTTGAGGATTCCTGGGTGGCTCAGTCAGTTAAGGCTCTGTCTTTGGCTCAGGTCATGATTCTGGAGTCCCAGGATGAGCCCCACATTGGGCTTCCTGCTCAGTGGGGTATCTGCTTCTCCCTCTGCCCCTCCCCTTGCTCCTGAGTCTCTCTTTTCTCAAATAAATAAATAAAATATTTAAAAAAAAAATCTTAAGAAAAAAACAACAAAGCTGTCAAGGTACTGAAAAGATATTATAAAGATTACTTAAAATATAAAAAAATCATACAAGGGGCATGTGAGTGGTTCAGTGGGTTAACCTGCTTTCAACTCAGGTCATGATCTGATTCCTGGGATCAAGCTCCAAGTAGGGCTCCATGCTCAGTGGGGAGCCTGTTTCTCCCTCTTCCTCTACTGCTCTCCCTGCTTGTGTTGTCTTGCTCTCTATCAAATAAATAAAATCTTAAAAAAAAATATATCACACTATATGATCCAAATTATGGGGTTTTTTTTAGCTTTTAAATAATCTCTACAGTCAATGTGGGACTAGAACTCACAATGCTGAGATCAAGCATTGCATGCTCTACTGAATGAGCCATCCAGGTGCCTCCCAAATTATGTTTTTTAAAAAATACACAATTCCTGGGCCGCCTGGGTGGCACAGTCAGTTAAGCACCCAACTCTTGGTTTCAGCTCAGGTCAGATCTCAAGGTCATGAGCTTGAGCCCCACAGTGGGCTCAGTACTCAGCACGGAGTCGGCTTGGGATTCTCTCCCCTCCTCTGCCCCTCCAGCTCATGCTCTCTCTCTCTCTCAAATAAATAAATGTTTAAAAAACAAACAAAAAACCTACACAGGGACACCTAGGTGGCTCAGTGGGTTAAGCCACTGTCTTTGGCTCAGGTCATGATCCCAGGGTCCTGGGACTGAGTTCCCCATCGGGCTCCTTGCTCAGCAGGAAGCCTGCTTCTCTCTCCGCCTCTGCCTCTCTGCCTGCTTGTGCGCATGCGCGCACTCTTTATCTCTCTCACTCTCTTTCTCTGACAAATAAATAAATAAACTCTTAAAAACAAAAAACAAAGAAAACCCCATACAAGTCCTACCCACACGCATGCATCCAAATGCACAAAAAATAAGTGAACATAATACACTAAAATCTTAGGCTCTTGGTTTGTGGAATACTAGATTTTGGTTTTCTCATTGTATTTTCCAAACTAGCATATACTGCTGTTACAATCAAGAAAAACAATAAAAGAAAATGTGCCTCTACCTCAAAATCTGCTCCTGACAAGCAGCAATTCTCTTCATGAATTTGTAAAATATCTTATCTCCACTTTTAATTACAGTCTTCTCATATTTTTCATCACCATCACTAGAAAGACTAAAAAAAGAAAAGCAGAAAACACTTTTGAGTGTCTATATCCAGAGAATTATAATATTTAGAGGAGCAAACAAGATAATGCACATAATTTAGAAATCATAAATTTAAGTGGTACCTGGGTGGTGCAGTCAGTCAAATGTCAAACTCGGTTTCGGCTAAGATCGTGGTCTTAGGGTTGTGGGACTGAACCCCACGTCATGCTCTGAGGTCAGTGCAGAGTCTGACTGGAATTCTCTCTCTCCCTCTGCACCTCCCAACCCCACCAAGCTCACTCTAAAATAAAATTCAGGGGCACCTGGGTGGCTCAGTGGGTTAAAGCCTCTGCCTTCAGCTCAGGTCATGATCCCGGGGTCCTGGGGTGGAGCCCCGCATCAGGCTCTCTGTTCAGCAGGGAGCCTGCTTCCTCCTCTCTCTCTGCCTGCCTCTCTGCCTACTTGTGATCTCAGTCTGTCAAATAATAAATAAAATCTTTAAAAAAATAAAATTCATAAGTTTAGGGCGCTTGGGTGGCTCAGTTGGTTGAGCATCTGCCTTCAGCTCAGGTCATGAACCCAAGTGTCCTGGGACCGAGCCCTGCATCAGGGAGCCTGCTTTTCCTTCTCCCTCTGCCACTCCCTTGTTTGTGCTGCCTCTCTCTGTCAAATAAACAAATAAAATCTTTAAAAAAATTAAAATAAAAATAAAAAATGATAATTTTTTAAAAAAGATTTTATTTATTTATGAGAGAGAGACAGTAAAAGATAACATAAGCAGGAAGAAGGGGCAGAAGGAGAAGCAGGCTCCCTGCTGAGCAAGGAGCCTGATGTGGGGCTTGATCCCAGGATCCTGGGATCAGCATATGAGCCAAAGGCAGAGGCTCAACCCAGTGAGTCACCTGGATGGCCAAAAATCATAAATTTAATACCTTGTAATATCTAGCAGTAATCCCCTACCCACCATTCTCCCAAGCCCTGCTCCCTAGCCATTTTCAATTCTGGGATAATTATTTGCACTTTTAAAAGTCCTTATGCTCATTGACTATCTTCATTTCTTTCCCCATTATGGATTATTTTTAAATCAAAAATTATTATTCTTAGTTCTTTATAGGGCTTTGGTTTATTTTTTTATTTTATTTTTTTTTAAAGATTTTATTTATTTATTTTACAGAGAGAAATCACAAGTAGATGGAGAGGCAGGCAGAGAGAGAGAGAGAGAGAGAGAGAGGGAAGCAGGCTCCCTGCTGAGCAGAGAGCCCAGGACCCTGAGATCATGACCTGAGCTGAAGGCAGCCGCTTAACCCACTGAGCCACCCAGGCGCCCCTAGGGCTTTGGTTTATAAAGCCTTTTAAGACCTACTCTCTTGGGGCACCTGGGTGGCTCAGTGGGTTAAAGCCTCTGCCATCAGCTCGGGTCATGATCCCAGCATCCTGGGATCGAGCCCCACATTGGGCTCTCTGCTGGGCGCGGAGCCTGATCCCCGTTCCCCCCGCCTGCCTCTCTGCTTACTTGTGATCTGTCAAAAAAAATAAATAAAATCTTTAAAAAAAAAACCAAAAAAACAAAACACCAAACCTACTCTCTCACTGATTCCTAAAACCATCTGATGACACAGACAACAGAGATATCAACATGACTCTCATTACACTGGTGAGAGCTGAGGCTCTGGTAGGGTCTTTGACATCCCAGGCCAGTTCCTGAGCCACAGTCAAGAGTCAAAAACAAATGGCATTTTTCTAACTTACTTGTCTGAGCTAATCATTTAACAAAGAAAAGAGAGATAGTAAAGATGTTCTTCTGTAAAAGCTGTCAGCTCTAACTTCCTTGCTCATATTTTTTTTTTTTTTAAAGATTTTATTTATTTATTGGACAGAGAGAGAGATCACAAGTAAACAGAGAGGCAGGCAGAGAGAGAGGAGGAAGCAGGCTCCCTGCTGAGCAGAGAGCCCGATGTGGGGCTCGATCCCAGCACCCTGGGATCATGACCTGAGCCGAAGGCAGAGGCTTAACCCACTGAGCCACCCAGGCGCCCCCTTTGCTCATATTTTTGAGGGTACTTAGAGCAGTGTTTTCCAGCTAACCCAACAGTGGCTTGTAAGATCGTCTTGTCTCTGTCTCCCTTTCTCATCCAAGAGGAGCAAAGCAGAAAGGTCCTACACAGACAAGTTCTGCTTGAAAATGTTTCCCCAAGTACTAGAATCAAACCAAAGGGTACCTACCGTGGCGGCTTCCTGATCAAGTCCCCTCTCAGACTCAGCAGCACATATTCTCACCTTTGGGAAAGCAACTGTTCCATATCCACTCCTTCCTTCCGCTGATATTCCCTCAGAAGACTATGAGCGTGATCCAGACTGACAAAGTCCCCGTAATCCTCCTCATTGACAACACAGATATAGTAGGGCAGGAACTGTGGTGCCACAGAAGACAAGGCCGTCTCTTCCCCAGGAGAAACAGGAGGAGCAGCGCCCATGACGGTATCCTGCAGGTGGAGATCTTGGAGCTGGGCAGTACAGCCTGTGTCCTCGGCACTGCTGGAATCATTTCCAAAATGCAAGGTAAGCTGTGGTGGCAGCGCTTCCTCACTGTCACTCCCCCAGTCATCTGCACCTTCGCACCAATCCTCAGCTGCAAGGCCGTTTTCCTGTTTCTAGAAGAATATCCAGTGAATGAAGCCCAAGCACATTTGGGTGATCTCACGCATCCCCTTGGCTTGAGCTATCCATTGCCTCACCTTCCCAAGGGAGATATCACACAGCACCTTCCCCTCTTACACACTCTGGACTCAACTTCCTGGACCCCATACACTCAAAGCATGTTGGAGGTAACAAAAATTCTCTTCCCTTTCCAGGGGCAGCATGGCCAATGTGGTAATGTGGTTTCTTCAACCATCTATTCCAAACCCTCTCCAGTTGTGCTTCATGTATTACAGAAGCTAGCTGGAGAAAACTAGATTTCCCAGACCCCTTAGCAGCTAGGGTTTCAGATATGATCAAAGGCGGGCTACTCAGGTCCACTGGGGAGACACAAACTTGAAACAGAACGATGCGGAAATAGAGACCACCAAGCAAAAGTTTGTAGATCAATACAAAGCAAGGACTTGGATCCAAAAGATCTGACAAGGGCAGCTTCCAGTTCGCAAGACCACATCTCAGCTTTCCGACTGCAGGTGTCCCAGGTGGTTAGAAGGGGTCCTTGACAGGCCAGTTCTGAGATGTGGTTCTGGAAGTCATTCCTGGAGTGGCCCCCTCCAAACTATCCAGGGTTAATAAAAACCTAATTCTGTCTAGGCTTTAAAAAGTCTGTGCTCTTTTACTATCTACAACCCAACACTGACATATATAAGCAGATACCACGTCTTCATCTGGTACTGCTGGTACTGCTGGTACCAGGCCTGGCACACGTTCAGAGCTCAGAGTATACATAAGCGCACATTTACAGGCAAAACGAGACTGAATTTTGTTCTGCAGCTACCAGCTTGCCCAACTTTTGGATTCAATAAATTGAGATTTTTTTCTTATTGTTTGCTATATACACATACACATTATCACAGCAACTATGTTTACAATAAACACATATATATTACAACCACATACACGTATACATCCATATTTGTTCCCAAACAGAAACATCACCGAGTCATGTCCCTCAAGGCCTTCAAGGTATATTAAAAGAAAAAACGAACAAAATCTTAAGGAGATAGCACTCCACAGTTCAGGAAAGTGCAAAAACCATTCCAACGTACTTCAAAAGACCACAGCTGAAAGTTTACCTTAAAGGATATTCTAGAAAACACTCTCAAGTTACAGCAAGTCGTAATATGCTAATAACAACCGGTTTACCTGAGCGTCCTGCGCCTCCGTCTCTTGCATCTGCAGACACTGGGAACGGAACACCTTCCAGCTTCAGGGTAAAGATAAATGGCAGTGAGGCTCCAATGCTGACCACTAGCCAGCTGGCCAGCCCTATCCCGTGTGGCCCGTGCAGCCCCCCAGCTCTCGCCCACTCATAAAATCCCGAGGCAGCTCCGAACTTCCCCGCCTACCTGCGCGCCCCGCCGCTGCCGCACCTGGGGAGGGGGCAAGCGAACACGTGCAGTAGCCGGTGAAACGGGGAGCCTTCCAGCGGGCAGTACACCTGCACGACCAGGGCAAGAGGCTGCCTGCAACGTTCACACACTGGCCTCGGCGCTGCTACCGCCGGCAGGGCGTCCTGAGGGCAAGGGAAGCGCTCAAAACTCCGGCTCTGCTCCTGGACCTCGCCCGCTCTCTCACCCCGTAGTCTTCACCAGCACCCGCCGACCCCGGCCCCAGCGCTCCCCTCACCGGAAGGCCGCCCAGCTTGCTAGCAGTCCAGGCGCCCGGCCCCGTCGGGCGGCCATGCACTGCAGTGTCTCGAAGCCCGAGCAGCACCGGCTTCCGAAAAGCCGCCATGACGACGAGGCACCCACGTGGAAATGCGAACTACGGCGGCCTAGACAGGATGCCTCTCCGCGCACGCGCACCGGCTTCACCTCCGAGACGGCCCCGCCCCCTTAAGATTCTTACGAGGATTAAAGGTTCCTTGAGCTGCGCGGGTCACACTGGCTGCTCTTGTGGGCTCAAAATCCCGGAGCCCCAGACAGAGGTGCCTCCGAACGCTCCTGAGGTAGGAAGAACGCACCATTTGGTATGAAGTAGTCTTGCCAAAAGATGTTACCTAAGTGGAATAATAGTATTATCGTTAAGACAAAAAAAAGTTTAATTTTTACAGGTACACGTTGAAATGCTTATACATTATTGGAGTGGGCCATGAGTTGACAACTGTTGAGATTTGGCGTTAGACACATAGAGATCTATTATACTACTTGACTTTTATGTGTTTGGAATTTTCTGTAAGGGAAAAAAATTTTCTTTTTAATGCCTGTGGCACAACCTAGGTGAATTTTGAAAACATCATGCTAAATGAAAGAAGCCAGACACAAAAGTCCAAGTTCTGGAAAAGTGAACCTCAAAGAAAGAAATCAGATCAATTGTTGCCAGGGTTTGGGTTCATGGGGTAGGGTTTGACCACAAAGGGGTGCCAGGAATCTACCTCTTCAGATAATGAAAATTCTGTGTATCTCACCGGTGGTGGTTATATTTGTCAGAACTCAAAACTGCACCCCAAAAGAAGGTGCATTTTTCTGTATGTAAATTATACCTCAACCCAATTTTTTAAAAAAAGATTTTATTTATTTATTTGACAGACAGAGATTACAAGTAGGCAGAGAGGCAGGCAGAGAGAGGAGGAAGCAGGCTCCCTGCTGAGCAGAAAGCCTGATGCTGGCTCAATCCCAGGACTGAGCCACCCAGGTGCCCCACCTCAACCCAATTAAAAAAAAAAACACGCAGATTGTGGGGCATCTGGGTGGCTCGGTGGATTAAAGCCTCTGCCTTCAGCTCAGGTCATGATCCCAGAGTTTTAGGATTGAGCCCCACATTAGGCCCTCTGCTCCTCAAGAAGCCTGCTTCCTCCTCTCTGTGCCTGCCTCTCTGCCTACTTATGATCTCTGTCAAATAAGTAAATAAAATCTTTAATTTAAAAAAAAAGGAAAAGAAAAAATAATTTAAAAAAATAAAAAATACAGATTGCAAAGACACTATTGCAGTCTTCATACTATAGCGTGCAAAGGAAGTGTGTGTCTTAAAGGACTGACATTTTTAAGCAGGATATAAATGCCTCATATGTTTGGCTCCAGCCCCAGCACAAACCTGGAGACGAAACCACTTTGCTACTGGTTTATCAGTGCCAATCTGCTATAAAAGCTTTAGAAAGCACTGTGAAGTCTGACCTTGGTGTTCATTTCAGGTCTATTCAGAAGCTGGATGACTTGGCAGATACTTGTTACTTCAGCTAAGTTTCCCAGGGTATATATTCTGCTTATGACAAAAAGAAAGAGACTTCAAAACTGGCATTCTTGCTACCACAGCAAGACATCTTCCAGTCGTTACTGAGCTTTCTCCATCATCAGTCTCCTGTTCACATAACACTACTGACTACAGCCCCTTGTTCAAAGTGTGATCACAGCAGGAAGGCTTCTTAAGATGAATTTTCAAGATGTTAATTGCTGCCCCATTCTGAAATTCAGAGGCAATTTAACATCAAATTTGAAACTAACATTATTTTGGTGTCCTTGGAACAGTGTTAACAAGATGCTCGTATGTGTGACTTGAAGCAGTCCACTTAATGATTTTATAGGGTTTGGACATAAATCATCAAGGTAATAATATTTATGTGTGTATGTAATCTCTGCCCCCCGACCTGGGGCTCAAACTCACAACCCAGAGATTAAGGGTGGCATGCTCCACGGCCTGAGCCTGCCAGGCGCTCCTGTTTGTATTTATCTGAGCAAGTACAGAATGAAGACGCCGAAGGCTGCTTGAATCTCACATTGAAGAGATGTTCATGGCGGTTTTTATGTACCAACTTAACTGGGCTAGGAGGTGCCCCGATACCTGGTAAAGTGTTATTTCTCGGATTGTCTGTGATGGTGTTTCCAGAAAAGAACAGCATTTCCATCAGTAGACTGAGTGACAAAGCTCTGCCCTTTCCAGTGTGGGTGGGTATCACCCAGTCTTTGGAGGGCCCTAAGAGGACAAAAAGGCAGGGGAAGGGTGAATTCTCTTAGTGAGCTGGGACATCCATCTTCTCCTGCCCTCAGACATCAGATCCTGGTTCTCAGGCCTTCAGACTCAGACTGAAAGCTAGACCTGCCCCGGTTTCCCTGGTTCTTCAGCTTGTGGGGAGCATCATATTGTGGGACTTCTCAGCCTCTGTAATCACGTTTGCCAATTCTCATGATACATCTCCTTACGTCTATCTATATCCTACTGGTTATGTTTCTCTGGAGAACCCTGAATAATACTGCTCAGGAACTCAGAACTACTGGCTGCCCTAGGACAAGCAGAAGCCACAAGGGAGGATAGTGTGGTGACATGGGGAGGAGAGCAAGGCGGGGCCAAGGGACATGTGGCTAACTGACCCGTGCAAGTTCCTCCTGCATAAAGACAGGAGACACAGCAGCTGGCGAGAGGAGCAGTGGTCCCACGCCTAACAGATCCTTCATGTGAAGCCAAGTTAGCCTGAGGGGCCCTGCCACCTGGAATTTTTCTCTCTCTAGACCTTTTTTGTGCTTGCTCGTTTGTAATAGAGATGCAGGGAGCCTGCTTCCCTTCCTCTCTCTCTGCCTGCCTCTCTGCCTGTGTTCTCTGTCAAATAAATAAAATCTTTTAAAAACATAAATAAATAGATAAATAAAATAAAAATCTTTTTAAAAAAATTAAATGTAGTAAAGAAAGGAGGTTGGTTGCCAGGAGCCTTGACAGGGCCTGACATCAAGAAACATCTTTTTTTTTTTAAGAGTTTATTTATTTATTTGACAGAGCGATAGCACAAGAATGGCAGGCAGAGAGAGAGGGAGAAGCATGCTCCCTGCTGAGCAGGGAGCCCAATTGGGGCTCGATCCCAGGATCCTGGGATCATGACCCGAGCCGAAGGCAGCTGCTTAACCGACTAAGCCACCCAGGCACCCCCCCAAAAAACATCTTTATATCACATCTATCAAACTGAGAAGTGGGCATTCACTTTTGGAATTTAAAAAAAATAAAAGCAAACAATGGAGAAGTACTAAAAATTTCTGAGTATTATTTTATGCAAACACTGGCACCTGCATGGTCACACTTTCTGTATTTAGGACATTCCTCCATTTGAGCCTTCCTGGGTGCGGTCTGCCTTCTCCTTATGGGAGCAAAAATACAAATCCTGGCTTTCCTTGAGGAAGGCACATGACCCAGCCAGAGTAAAACACAGAAGTGGGTGACCCAGGAGAGACTGGGGTGAAGGCAACTGTGGTGACAGCATGGAGGATAGCAGGGCTTTGGGAAAGGGGAGCAGTCTTCCTGTCTAAACTGTGTTGTGATCTAGGGTGTAGATCCCGGAAGCTCAGCCTCTAGTCTGCCTGTTAGTTCAGCTCATCAACATTTTAAAATAAAATTCCCCTTCTGCCTAGTTGGCCAAAAATAATTATTTGATATCTTGAATAGAAAATAAAAGGGGGGCACCTGGGTGGCTCAGTGGGTTAAAGCCTCTGCCTGGGATCGAGCCCCAGGTTGGCCTCTCTGCTCAGCAGGGAGCCTGCTTCCCCCTTCCTCTCTCTCTGCCTGCCTTTCTGTCTACTTGTGATCTGTCTGTCAAATAAATAAAATCTTTAAAAAAAAAAAGAAAAGAAAAGGGTGGGCGCCTGGGTGGCTCAGAGGGTTAAAGCCTCTGCCTTCGGCTCAGGTCATGATCTCAAGGTCCTGGGATCGAGCCCCGCATTGGGCTCTCTTTTCGGCAGGGAGCCTGCTTCCTCCTCTCTCTCTCTGCCTACTTCTGATCTGTCAAATAAATTTAAAAAAAAAAAAAAAAGGAGAAAGAAAAGGGTTATTTGTTAAAAATCCTTTTTTTCAACATCTGTCTTATAAAAGGAAAGAATTACCCGAGCATCTGGCCAGGCCAGAAGATGAACATCACCCTTGATCGGGACTGGGTATTCACCCCAATGGACATAATCTCATGCAGGTTCTTAGAACTATCCAGTGAACAGAAGGATGCAATTCCTCCAAAGTCACAGAGGTGAGGAGGAGACAAAGGAGAAGGGATTTGCTTCCAGAAGCCAAGCTGCCCCTGTGACTCCAATTGTGCTCTACCCCCTCCACTCTCTTCTCAAGGGACCATCCTCCACTCTGGACCTATTCACCACTTACAGTCAAGCCTCAATCAAGCAAGGCACATCACTCCTACCAGGCACCTAACTCCTGGGTAGAGCACCTTCTGCAGACGAGAAGAGGCTGAGCCCACAACCTCCTTTCTGGCATCTTTATTTTTCTATCTGGTACATGAACAAAGTGAACGTGGTCAGAAAAGTCAGCTGCACTGAAACACTTGAGCCGATGGTAAAACGGAGGGCGCGTGGACATGGAAGGGCGGGGTGGCAATTCCAGACCAGCTTCCCCCAGAGGGCTTGTGCGCCAAGCCCGCGACCAGAGGCTGCTCTGGGCAGGACCGTGCAGTGCATCTCTGGTGAGGAGGGACAAGAAGGACCAGTCACAACAGGGACTGCAGCCGGGCATGAGTTTATTGGCTTCTGGCCTCTCGCTCCTGCTTGATGAAGTTGATTAGCCCATTGGTGGAAGAGTCATGAGAGGTCACTGGGCTACTGCCGTCAAGCTCGGGCTCGATTTTCTTGGCCAGCTGCTTTCCTAGTTCCACCCTGCCAGGACAAGGAGAAAGAATGGTAAGAGGAAGGGTCCAGCTTTGCAAGTGAAATCCACAGGCATTCTCCACCCTCCCCTTGAGGAGCAGTAACTCACCCCCACTGGTCAAAGCTGTTGATGTCCCAGATGATACCCTGAACGAAGATCTTGTGCTCATACATGGCTGCAGAGGTGACAGATGGGGCACATTAGGGCTCAACTGGCTTTTTTTTTTTTTTTTTAAGATTTTATTTATTTATTTATTTGACACAAAGAGAGATCACAAGTAGGCAGAGAGGCAGTCAGAGGGAGAGGGGGAAGCAGGCTCCCTGCCGAGCAGAGAGCCCAATGTGGGGTTTGATCCCAGGACCCTGGTTATGGCCTGAGCTGAAGGCAGAGGCATTAACCCTCTGAGCCACCCAGGCGCCCTTCAACCAGCTTTATCCAACCTGCCCCAGGCCAGGACTCCCCACCCCCCCACTCACCAATCAAGGCTCCCAGAATGAATGGCGTGAGCTTGGTGAATACAATGGAGTTGGTTGGGCGATTTCCTTCAAAGACCTTTAGAAAATACCCGGGAATGTCCTACGGTTAGTTATGACCCCCAAATCCTCAAGGGATGTGCATCCTGCCCCAGAGGTTGGGATATACCTGTCTGTAAGGACAGTCCCTCCTACGGGGTTGGATATCCCAGGCGCGCCATGAATCCCTACCCAGACCCCACAACTTTATCCTTCTGGTTCCAGGAGGCCAACCAAAGCCCACTTCAGGAGAGGTGCTGACCTTGTGTGGCAACAGCTTCTCCAAGGCCTCTGGACTCGTCCCTGCAGCCTGCAGCTCCTTCCGGGCCTCCTCTGTCGACTTCCCCTTCATCAGGGCCTCCGTCTGGGCCAAAAAGTTGGCCAGGAGGATCTGACAAGAGACACACCCAGTTCCACTTGGAAGTCCTGCCTGAGCCACAGGCAGAGGTTGCCTGGCACTTCCCAGGTGGGGTTAGTCCCAGCCCCCAGTGTAGAGCTCAAGTGGAGCAAGGCAGGGGGACGGCAGGGCACCTCTGATGACACAATAAAGTAAGTGACAACAGTGACTGCCCTTTAAGGGATACACGTGACTTGCCAAGAACCCTGCTAAGAACTTAGCAATATCTATCTTGTTTTTTTAAAGATTTATTTATTTATTTGAAAGAGACAGACAGACAATCCCAAACAGACTCCCTGCTGAGCACAGAGCCTGACTCAGGGCTCCCATCTCACGACCCCGAATCAAAACCAAGACTCAGATGTCCAACTGATCGAGCTCCCCAGGCACCCCAGCCACATCTATCTTACGGTTTTCCCATCTGCTGCTGTGGTTAAGCAGGATCTTCCTTCATGACCTCTGCCCCACCCCCGCTGTTACACCTATATGGGTTATATTACATGACAGATGGAATGAAGATAGCAGACCTTGTGACAGGGAGAGATGGGCCCACTGTAATCACATGGGCTCTTAGAAGTAGAAGACTGAAGACAAATGAGTCAGTCAGAGAGAGCAAGAGAAAAGGCAGGATAGAATCGAGGCTGGAGCAGGACTCAACCCACCACTGCTAGCTCTGAGATGGGACAGCGCCACAGGCAAAGGCGGCTTTTTGAAGCTGAGAATGACCCCCAGCTGCCGTTAAGGAAACTGGACCTTGGTCCTGCCCTAAGCAGACACCCAGCGGAGCCTGCTAGACTTCAGACCCACGAAAACCAAGATAAAAACTGGATGTTGTTCTAAGCCACGAAGTTTGTGTAATTTATCATGGCAAGAATAGGAAACTCGCATAACTGCCAACCAAAGCAGCAGCTCCTAAGTAGCCCAGGTGTAAGGTGAGCCTGAGAAAGTGTGAGGAGAGGCTGGATGAGGCTCTTACCTTGTGGTGCAAACCCTTCCTTATCGGGTGCTGGGTCTGGACTGGGATGAGGAAGTCACAAGGTATCATCTTGGTGCCTGTAAAGGGCACAGTGGTCACCCACGTGCCAATCCCAGCTCGCGGGAGCCACCGGACAGAGAGCTCTCTGCTGGCCTTTCACGTGCACAGCACACCCCTGCCCAGGCCAGAGGGTCTGTACCTTGGTGGATGAGCTGGTAGAAGGCATGCTGGCCATTGGTCCCTGGCTCCCCCCACAAAATGGGGCCCGTTTGGTGGTCCACGCGAGTGCCAGACTTGGTGATGTACTTCCCGTTGGACTCCATGTCGCCCTGGAACAGGACAGAAACCTAGCCCTCTAGCTGCAGGTCTTGCTTTTCTTGATGCACAGTACCCCAATCCTGCCCAGGCTACACTACGCGTAGCTTCCCAACCCTGTGTGGTGTCCCCAGGCAGTACCCCTGTATCTCCCCTCCCCTGTGAGGACACAGGCGCACAGCTTTCTGGCTCAGACGCTGTAGGAAGGAGCCATGACGAGGGTGGGGGGGTTATGGAGGTCTGAGAAAGACCTCCCTAAGAGCAAAAATCGGTCACAGTTTCTTTAACGGATGTCTTTTTTTGTTTTTAGTTTATTTATTTAAGTAATCTCTACATCCCACGTGGGGCTTGAACTCATGACCCCAAGATCAAGAGTTGGCATGCTCTTCGGACCGAGTCAGCCAGGTGGCCCTCTTTTTGAGGTGACAGACCTCAAAGGCTGCACACCTTGGACTCCTGTCAGCCTTTCTCTTAAGACATCAGTTAAAGAGGGCCACCATGTCTTAAAAGAGAGGCTGGCAGGAGTCCAAGATGTGCAGCCTTTGAGGTCTGTCACCTCAACCAGATACTGGGCTGCCTCTTTAATCAGCTTGCGGTATTGGCCAAAGTCGGCTGTGCCTGCCCAAGGGCTGCAGGGCAAAAACCAGGTTCATGCTAAACCAACCGGGGACACATGTAGAAGGACGGCCTAGAACAGAATCCGGAACAGGAGAGGGGCTACTCAGTCCCCAGGGATTCTGGGATACTTGGGGGGGAGCAGAGGGCCAAGAGTAGCCCAAAGGGGCACCCCAAACTGGGTGTGAACTTGCTTTCCTGGAGGGGCAAAGGGAGTACCAGCCACAGGGGTCCCTGCCGGTGGCCCCACCCTCTGGCAGGCACCCAGAGTGATGGCCAAGAAAGCAATGACCCAGGGAAGACGCATGCTTTCTGACTGACCACCACAGTAACCAATAATATCTTCCCATGGTGGATTCGGCCAACACTCACCAACAGATTTACCCTGAAATCAGAACACAAGTGGGCCTTGGCTGTGCCCAAGGGCAGCTGGGGGAAAAACCCACCGGAGAGGCCAGAATCTGGGCCCCTGGGCTCCCGGGCCTCCTAGGCCCCCCATAGGTGGGCCCCAAGGCCTGGCCTGGCAGCAGGTACCTGCTGGAAATAGGCTGCAAAGCGGTGCAGATACTGGTCGTAGGGCAGCATGGCCTGCGTCTCGCACCCAAAGCAGTTGATGTACCAGATGCCCAGCATGGCCAGGATGACAGGAGCGTTCTTCTCCAGGGGCGTCGTACGGAAGTGCTGGTCCTGCAACCAGAGCAGGGCGGGTGGGAGCTGAGCAGCTGCCCAGGAGGGAAGGAAGGAGGGAGCTGGACCAACCAGACATCTCCAGGGGAGAACACAAGCCTCAGCACTTACCATCCAGTGAGCCCCTGAGAGCAGCTGCTCGAAGTTGTCAAATCCTGCAACACAAAAGCAGCGTCAACAGAAATGGTCATGCCCAGTGCCCTCGTGGCAGGGGACACAGCTTCTTCTGGAACCAGGAAAAGCTGATGTGCAGCCAGAAAAAACAGGACCTGGGAAGACTCGGGCCCACAGAAAGACTCTCTAACCAGAGTCGGCCTTGAGCGCAAAGGCCAATCTAACTTCACCGACCACTGGAAACAACAGGACAGCGGTTGTGAGGGGTAGAGGAAAAGGCCAATTTACCAACCCCAGAGAAAAGTCAGGCCTGCCCGCCTGACCTTAAAGAAATGTTCCAGCCAATGGGGGAGAGCACAGTGGCCTGTGGGGTCAGAAGGGTGTTCAGGGACATGAGATCCCCATCCCTGACCGCAGACTACAACTTGGTCCCCCGCCAAAACAGACACACACTCACCCACATGCAGTGCGATGGAGAGTCCAATGGCTGACCACAGCGAGTAGCGTCCTCCTACCCACTAGGAGAGACAGGAAAAGGTGCTGAGGAAAGGTTGGCACACCCCGCCCCCCTCCCTCCTGCCACAAAACTTGCCCCCTGAGAGCAAAGCTCTTCCATAGGTGCAGCACGGAGGGCCTGGACCCAACCCACCTCTGGGAAGCAAGACAGCAGGCAGGCGCTGGCAACTCTTTGTGCTGACCAACAGGGCAGACTACATGGGACTGATCAGAGCCACAGGACTCAACTGAAGACCTTACCATGGCTGGCCCTGTCTCCTCAGACAAAGACAGACCCGTACCTCATACCTGCAACAGGCTGGGCCTCCTCCTCATACCGACAGACCCAGGACCTCATACCCGCGCCAGGCCCAGGCTCCTCCTCTGACAGACCGACCGACCCAGGGCCTCATACCTGCGCCAGACCCCACCACCTCCTCAAACACACAAACCCAGGGCCTCGTACCTGTGCCAGGCCCAGGCTCCTCCTCTGACAGACAGACAGACCCAGGGCCTCATACCCGTGCCAGGCCCAGATTCCTCCTCCTCTGACAGACAGAACCACGGCTTCATACCTGCGCCATGCCCGGGCTCCTCCTCTGATAGACAGACCCAGTGCCTCATACCTGTGCCAGACCCAGGCTCCTCCTCTGACAGACCTAGCGCCTCATACCTGTGCCAGGTCTGGCCTCCTCTCAGACAGAGACCCAGTGCCTCATACCGGCACCAGGTCTGGCCTCTTCTTCAGACAGACAGATAGACCTAGAGCCTCATACCTGTGCCAGACCTGGCCGCCTCCTCCTCAGACAGACCGATTGACCCAGTGCTTCATACCTGCACCAGGCCTGGCTTCCTCCTCAGACATACACACGCAGTGCCTCATAGCTGCACCAGGCCGGGCCTCCTCTTCAGACAGACCGACCGACCCAGCATCTCCTACCTGCACCAGGCCCAGCCTGCACCTCAGACCCAGAGCCTCATACCTGGTACCAGGCCCGGTTTCCTCAGACACAGATCCAGTGCTTCATACCTGTGCCAGGACCGGTTTCCTCAGAAACAGACCCAGTGCTTCCATACCTGGTACCAGGCCCCCCTTCCTCAGAACCAAAAGACCAGCATCTCGTACCTTTCCATGTCCAGTCCCCTCACACACCGATAGATCCAGTGCTTCATACCTGTGCCAAAGCATCTTCAAATACTGACAGACCCAGTACTTCATACCTGTGTGTGGTTGTGCCTCATGAACACTGACAGAACTGGTGCCTCATACTTGTGCCAAGCCCCATCTCCTCAGACACACACAGATCTAGTACCTCAAAGCTATATCCAGCCTCTGTAGACACGGACAGACCCAGCATCTTGTACCTGTGACTAGCCCACCTACCTGGATGCTAACAGGTCAGGATCTACCTGTGCCTGGCCCAGCCTGCCCTCCTTGAGCAGTGACAGACCCAGCACCTCATACCTGTGCCAGGCCCTACATCCTCAGACTAATCAACCCAATGCCCCATACCTACACTCAAGCACACTCCTCAAGCAATGAAAGATCCAGCACCTTCTGGGTCTTGGCCCTGCCTCCTCAGATACCAATAAACCTGGGTCTGGCCTTGCCCCAGCCAGACCCATTGCCTCCTGGGACAGAGACAGGCCCAGGGCTCATACCTGAGAGGTCTTCTCAGCCTCATCCCCAAGACCTACCTAGTCACACTTGCGGACTCCACCCTGTATCACCTAAGTCCTCAGAAATCCATTCCCACCTTCCGAACAGCTTTTTATGGACCACCTACCACATTCCCAGCACAGGCAATAGAAGCAGCCCATGAGGGCTCCCCAGAGATGTAATAATAATCATGCCAATAAATGTGAAATGAAATGCAAGTGCTTGGGAGAATGGAAATACAGCAGTGAAATCAATTATAAAAGCAATCTGGGGAGAACATGAGCTTGGATCTAAAGAGCGAGCAGGAAAGCACTGGGGGGGGGGGGAGCATTCCAACAGCCAGTATGGCATATACCAAAGTCCTGTGGTAAGAGCAGCCTTTCTCAACAGTGAAGAGAATTAAGCCCCACAGGAAATACTTTCAATGCTTCATTTCTCCATTCTCTCAAGGATGGTCCAAGGCTAGCACCCTCCTAGAAGCAAGGAAGAGATGCTAATTCATGACATCCACTGGATGCCTTGGGGCATGAGGGCTTAATTCTCTACTGGAGGCCCATCCAGACAAGTTGGGCAAGAGGAACCACAGCACATTCTAGACGAAGGAAGGGGTGGGAACAGGTGGGTGGAAGCTGAGAGGCAGTGCTGGGGGATGAAGCATGGAGCCCTGGTGGTCGTTGGGAACACGATTCTACCCTTGATAGGGCAGAGGACTGATTCAGGAAATCAGACAGGATGAATTGAAAGAACAAGACAATCATGTGTGCCCCAGAGGTTTCTGGCTTAGGTAATGAGATGAATGGTGGGGCCCTTCACCTGGAAAAAGTCCAGGTTTGGGGGAACCTTACCAGACACAGTCCCAGAAGCCACACCATGCCTGACACAGGCTCTTGGATCTCACCAAACAGGCTCAGTTCTAGAAGCTGGACTGCCAAGCTGTTGATTTTGGCTGCCCCACGTCATCAGACCTCACTTTTAGGAGCTCAGCAATGGCAGCATCCGACCTGAGCCTCTGAGACCTCCTCCTCCAGACATAATCTCTAGAACTCACTTTACCTGCAAGGGGCCCCTTTCAGATCGCACCTCACAGACGTAGCTCCTCATCGGTTCGGTATCCTGTCCCTCCCCTGCCCCAGCCCTCACTTTATCTAACCAGTTATAATCTACTTTTTTTCCCACCTGAGTAATGCAGACCCTAAGCCAGTCGGACCCCAATGCTACAGACCAAACTTCGGCCTGGCTAAAGATCCTTGGGTCTCTACGATACTGTGAGCTCTGCCCATCATGTGTGACCCGGGTACCAAGAATGGGCTCAAGGCACTGTTATCTGTCCTACGTGATCCTAAGTGTTCCTGAGACCTCCCCAGGCAGGTGACTCTGGCTTTCCCCTACGGAGAGCCTGTGCCTGACCTAACACCGGGGATCCTACCTGCACCTGGCCCGCGTTCTCAGACCTCACCAACCACACCAGTTCTAGGCTAGAGCAGGCCTACCCATTTCACCTAACAAGCCTAGGGATGCCAACTTGTTCCTGAACCCAGGGCCAAGGACCCATCTAAGATCACCTTTATATACCTCTGTCCATGGCTTTACATGCGCAGATTCATAACAACGCCAAACACGGATGGATGGATGCAATGCCTTCACCTGCGAGCTCAGCTCTGCCTGCCTGGGTCCTCTTCCAAGGCGCACCCTGCAGGGTCACAGCCACGCCTAAGCCAGGCTCCACCAGCTGTCCTCTGTCTCTGCCGGACCCCCAGCTCCTCACATCTCAACCAACAGACCCAGGTTCACCTTGCTAAGCCCAACTTGGACTCCTCACACCTTCCTGAGAGAGCAGCACTGTCTACACAGGCTTGACCTCAACTCCCCCAGGCCTAACCTGAAAAACCCGGGTTTCTATCCTTGTCTGACTAGCCCTTCACATCCTGCAGACCACAGCTGACCACCAACAACTCACCGACAAGCCTCAGCTCATTGGACACAAAGATCTCTGCAGACCTGTGCCCTAGAGAACCGCCTACCACCAACGGCACAAGATGGGGTTCTCCCTCCCTGTGACTGAGCCGTGCTCTCCAAGCCTCCCCTCTTAGACCTGGGTTCACAAAAGTGAGCCAGAACCATGTTCCAAGGACTTCAGTGACAAGACCCAGAGAGCTCTCTCCCACTCCAAAGTCAGTGCCTGAAAGAGCCATGGCCACCAACTCATGCCTAACTTAGGGCTCGCAGACCTCCTCGAGCCCCATAGGGACTCGCCTGTGGCCACTGCACTCACCTAGGTCTCACCTTCCTTCTTCAGGCATCACCCTGAAGATCCAAGGGTACATACCCTTGCCTGAATCCAACAGCTCAAAGTCTGACTACCTACCTCACCGACCTCCTCAGTCCATACCTGGCAGGCCAGCTCTGCCCATCTAGGCTGGACCTTAGTTCCAACTCTTCAGGAACCCAACTCTTTAGGACCCCAACTCTTCAGGCCTTCTCAAAACATTACACTTGGCAGATGGGCTCTGCCCTCCTGCCTGTGACCCTGGGTCCTCAGACCACACGTGGCAAGCCAGATCTGTATACCTGACGAGCCCCACGTTCTCCCACTGCAGCTAGTAAAACCAGCTCTGCCTACCCTGTGTGTATGTTCTGGGCTCCTTATACTGCACCCACTGGACCAGCTCTGCCTACCTGTGCTTGACCCTGCTTCTCACACTTTGCCTAGCAAGCCAAATCTGCCTACCTGTGCTGTATCCCAGTTCCTAAGACTTCGTCCCATAGTCTGGTTCTACCTACTTATGCTTGACCTTGGCCCCTGAGACCATACCACCTACCTGTGCTTGACCCTGGCTCCTCAGACCTTGCCTAGCAAGTTAGATTGACCTACCTGTGCTTGACTTTGGCTCCTCAGGCTTCACTTGACCAGTTCTACCTATCCATGCTTGACCCTGGCTCCTCAGACTTCACCTGGCGGGCCAGCTCTGCCTACCTATGTTTGGCCCCAGTTCCTCAGACTTCACCTCATAGGCTGGTTCGACCTACCTATGCTTGACCTTGGCCCCTCAGATCATACCTGGCAGTCCTATTCTACCTACCTGTGCTTGACCCTAGCTCCTCAGACCTTACCTGGTGGGCCAGCTCTGCCTACCTAGACTTCATCCTGGTACCTCAGACCTCACCTAAGCAAGCCTAATATGCTTACCTTTGCTTGATTCTACTTCTGCAGACCTCACCTGGCAGGCTACCTAGCTGTGCTTGATTCCAGTTCCTCAGACTTCACCTGATAGGCTAGTTCTATCCCTATTCTTGACCTTGGCCCCTCATATCATACCTGGCATGCCCGTTCTACCTACCTGTGCTTGACCCTAGCTCCTCAGACCATAGATGGCAAGCCAGTTCTACTTACCTGTGCTTGACCATGGATTCCTCAGACCTCACCTGCAGGCCAGTTCTACCTACCTGTGCTTGACCTTGGCTCCTCAGACCTCACCTGCAGGCCAGTTCTACCTACCGGTGCTTGATCCTGGTTCCTCAGACCTCACCTAGCAAACCAAGTCTGCCTACCTGTGCTTGATTTAAGTTCCTCAGACTTCACCTGACAGGCTAGTTCTACCTACCTATGCTTGACCTTGGCCCCTCAGATCATACCCGGCACACCAGTTCTACCTCACCTGTGCTTGACCTTGGCTCCTCAGACCACATTTGGTGGGCCAGCTCTGCCTACCTGTGCTTGACCTTGGCCCATCAAATCATACCTGGCAGGTCAGTTGTACCTACCTGTGCTTGACCTTGGCCCCTCAGACCATACCTAGCAGGCCAGTTCTACCTACCTGTACTTGACCTTGGCCCATCAAATCATACCTGGCAGGTCAGTTGTACCTACCTGTGCTTGACCTTGGCCCATCAGATCATACCTGGCAGGTCAATTATACCTACCTGTGCTTGACCTTGGCTCCTCAGACCACACTTGGTGAGCCACTTCTACCTACCTGTGCTTGACCCTGGCTCCTCAGACCATACCTGGCAGGCCAGTTCTACCAACCTGTGCTTGATCTTGGCCGGTCAGATCATACCAGGCAAGCCAGTTCTACCTACCTGTGCTTGACCTTGACTCCTCAGACCACACTTGATGAGCCAGCTCTTTTCCTACCTGTGCTTGACCCTGGCTCCTCAGACCATAACTGACAGGCCCATTCTACCTACCTGTACTTGACTCCGGCTCCTCAGACCATACCTGGCAGGCCAGTTCTACTTACCTGTGCTTTGCCTTGGTTCTTCAGATCTTACCTGGCAGCCCAGTTCTACCTACCTGTGCTTTACCTTGGCCCCACAAATCATACCTGGCAGGCCAGCTCTACCTACCTGTCCTTGACCTTGGTTCTTCAAACATTACCTGGCAGGACAGTTCTACCTACCTGTGCTTGACCCTGGTTCCTCAGACCTCACCTATCAAATCAAATCTGCCCACCTGTGCTTGATTCCACTTCCTCAGACTTCACCTGGTAGACTAGTTCTATCTACCTATGCTTGACCCTGCCCCTCAGATCATACCTGGCAGTCCTGTTCTATCTGTGCTTGACCTGGTTCTTCAGACCTTACCTGGCAGCCCAGTTCTACCTGCCTGAGCTTGACCTTGGCTCTTCAGACCACACTTGGTATGCCAGCTCTACCTACCTTGACTCATCAGACCTTCCTGGCAGGCCAGCTCTGCCTACCTGTGCTTGACCTTGGCTCCTCCAACCATACCTGGCAGGCCAGGTCTACCTACCTGTACTTGACCTTGACTCTTCAGACCTTATCTGGTTTTACCTACCTGAGCCAGTTTTACCTACCTGTGCTTGACCCTAGCTCCTCAGACCATACTTGGTGGCCCAGTTCCCTGGTACTTTAGACCTCACCTAGCAAGCCAAATCTACCTACCTGGGCTTGACTCCCAATTCCTCAGACTTCACCTGATAGGCTAATTCTACCTACCTGTGTTTAACCCTGGTTCCTCAGACCTCACCTGGCAGGCCAGCTCTGCCTACCTGTGTGCTTGACCTTGGTTCTTCAGACCTCACATGGTGTCAGTTCTACCTACCCGTGCTTGACCCTGGGTCCTCAGACCATACCTGATGGGCCAGTTCTGCCTACCTGTGCTTGACCCTGGCTCCTCAGACCTCACCTAGCAAACCAAATCTACCTACCTGGGCCCGACTCCCAATTCCTCAGACTCTACCTGATAGGCCAGTTCTACCTGCCTATACTTGACCTTGGCTCCTCGTATCATATCTGGCATGCCAGTTCTACCTACCTGTACTTGATCCTGGTTCCTCAAACCTCACCTGGTGGGCCAGTTCTGCCTACCTGTGCTTGACCCTGGGTCCTCAGACCTCACCTGGGAGACCAGATCTACCTACATGTGCTTGCTCGTGGCTCCTGACACTGTACAAAGTGGGCTAGCTCTGCCTACCTGTACCTCCTCTTAGTTGTTTACATCTAAGACATTCAGTTCTTACCTGGACTCAGCTGGGACTATTTTAGATCTCACTGGAGAGACCCAGCATTATGAACCTGCCCTGAACTTGGTGGCACAGATCTTACCTGACAAACCCTGCTGTATTCACTTGTGCTGAACTCCTATGGCCAGTCTCAAGGATACAAACCCTTGCCAGATATAGACTCCGCAGACCTCACCTGAGAAACTCAATCTCACATAGCTGTACCTGACCACAAACTCATCAACTTTGTGAGAGAGCTCTACAAGACAGGCAGAAGTGCAGTTCTGTCTGCCTATTTTGACCTGAACCTGGGAGATCCAGATCGAGTCACCTGCACTCAATCCTGGCTCCTGAGATCTCAGCTGAGAGACCAAGCCTATCCTCTTGATGTCCCTTCATCACCTCAGAGATCGTCTAAGAGATAGAGTTCTTTCTAGATAAGCCTAACATGGCCTCTCTAGGCCTTACCTGACAGATCTGGTATACCTACCTGTACCTAAATTCAATGGCAAGACAGAGTTGAATGACACTAACCATGGCTCTTCAGGTCAATCTACCTCTGCTTGCCCGTGGTTTCACAGATGTTACCTGAAAAACTCAGCTCTGCCCACCTATGCTTGACCCTATCTCCTCAGTTCAGAATACAAACCAGAACTCGACCTCAGCAATTCAGACCCTACCTGTTCAGGACCCCAAATGTACAAACCTGAATCTCACCTCCCCTCTCAAGGCCCACCAGACATACCTGTTCTACATACCTAAGCCAGACCCAGAACTCATACACCTTCCAGATGCACACAGCTCTCCATCCCTCTGCCTGACTCCAGCTTTTGTCTTAGCCCACAGGACTCAGGACCACCCCCAGGAGAGTCAACCTGAGGAGCCCCAGAACCACTAGAGGTCTATCACCTGAGGACACAGTTCTCACCTGGACCCAATCAGGCCATTTCTAGTACTCACTTGTCAGACTCGACTATGTCTGCCCTTTGTCGGCTCTGGTGTCCTTACCTGAGCTACCCACTTTTTTTTTTTTTTTTAAAGATTTTATATATTTATTTGACCGACAGAGATCACAAGCAGGCAGAGAGGCAGGCAGAGAAAGAGGAGGAAGCAGGCTCCCTGCTGAGCAGAGACAACCCCCCCCCCCGCCCCCTATTCAGGGCTGGATCCCAGGACCCTGGGATCATGACCCGAGCTGAAGGCAGAGGCTTTAACCCACTGAGCCACCCAGGCGCCCCAAGCTACCCACCTTCTACCTTTATGTGCCTCATCTTGGCTCCTTAGGCCTTCCTAAGAAACCTAGTTACATACACCTTGTCTGATTTCAGCTCCTGTGACCTCAGATGGACAAGGTTCCCTGGGCAGACTCCACCATACAAACCTAACCTGAAAGGAGTCTTTCCTCAGCAGACTGCTTGCTCCTGGCTGCCTACCTCAGCCTGAGGGAAAACGGGTGAGACCTTCTTGGTCCCTGAGACTTGGGCCTCAGATACCTCACCCTGCAGATGTGGTTCTCTAGGCCTTTATCTACCACGAGCCTCTCGGACTACACCTTACCAATGGAGCTCCTGTCTGTTCGTCACTTGCCCCAACTCCCCATTCCTTACCTTTCACAATTCAGTATATTCCTACCTTTTACTTCTCTGGGCCCCTTGAGCTCCGCCCCCTCCCCCCACAAAACCCCTGCCAGGACCCTGAGCTGGTTCCAGGTCCTCAGAGGCCTCTGCAACCCCTGAGCTCTGTTCATCACAGCTGGTCAGGTTGCCAAGAGCCAGGTAGCTGACGCGGCTCAGGGCACTTACCTAGGTTTGCCTAATTCTGAGTTTTAATCACCTCATTTGAGTGATCAGACACCCATCACCTGATACTCACTTTGCAGAACCAGTCGGACAGACTCCAATGCATACACCTGTCCCATGCCAGGGACTTCAACTCACAGATCCAGGTGTAAGTACCTGTATGTGACTCTCACTCCGCAGACCTTACTCGACAGAACCATCTTGAAACCTGTGTCTTCCAGAATTCGTAGACCTCATCAGTACCCTTACCTATCCTGGCTCCTCTTCAGACCCCGCCAGCCAAAGTTAGCTCTCCCAATGCATACTAACTCTGGTTGAGCCCTGAGAAACCCCATCATTTACCACCGTATCTCTGTGTGATCCTAGCATGAAGCTCACCTGTGACTGACCCTAACTGACCAGGCCTCACCACTTAGATGTCCCCCTACCAGAATGGCCTCTTCTGAATCTTACCTTAGAGCCAGCACAACATCCCTAGGTCTGTCCTGACCTTCTATTTTGCCTAAGATACTAGCTCCAGAAGTTTCACCCATCCCTGGCTCCTCAGATGTCACCTTCTTGACTCAAAACAATATACATCCTTAGCAACCCAGGCAGGTCCCCTCTTCTAGCCACTGTGTATGTGGTTTGCCTGGCCTGGCCCAAGAGGCCTTCACTGTGTCCCCCTTGGCTATTCATGCCTCACTACCCGGCCCCAGCCCCACGTTTGTGCATCCAACTGTCATTCCCAGGCCTTACCTGGGAGGCCTAGGCCTCGCCCTGAGCCGCACCCCAATCACCTCTACATGCTGGGAAGTTACAGGCAGTGAAAACCCACACAGGGGTTTGGCTAACAGGAGCCCCTTTTGTTCCTGACCACCACCTGTTGAGGCTCCAGATCCCAGAGAAGAGGTAGCAGGTGCCTCCCCTACTTTATCAGACATGCAACATTTGCTAGAAGCTGCCCGATCTCTCTCGACTGGGCTTCCTCATCTGAGCCACAGGATGCAGAAAATGCTTTGAGTGACTTCTCAATTCTTCCAAGGATGGTACATAATTAGTCCCATTCTAGAAAGAAGTTAACTCATTACACACAACAGACGCCTCAGGACATTAGGGCTTGATGTTCTCCCAGACTCCAAGGCCTCTAGAGTTTTCAAGGGAGAAAACTGTGGATGCTACCACCAAGCGAATAGCTTCCAGTCTAAAGGCCTGGAAACTGACCCCACCCCCACCCCTCCCTGGGAAAATCCCCGACTAGAGGATGCCCTCCTTGGTGCGCCTGCCAGTCATGTGTTAGAACAGCGCCCCCTGCGTTCATAGCGCCCACACTGCACCCTGCATCCCACAGCGGGAACCCCTTCCCCAGGGCAATGTGCAAGCCAGCAGCCCAAGGCAAGGTGCCCCTCCCCACTAGCTGCCTGGCACCAGGGGCCTCCCACCCCCTCTCCCCCCACCCCCAGCAGGGATGAGACCATGACCCCCTACTGCTAGACTCGCCCCAGCACGGTTTGTGCTGCAAGCTGCCTGACAAGGGCCCAAGCAGGCCCCAGGCCTGGCGCCTCCTCTCTGTCACCTTTCAGCTGTTCCTGTACCTCCTGACCGGGCCTGCCCGGTCACACACCCTGCCTCACCCTGCCCTGTGGCCTTTAGAGACCGAGGCTGCAAGTGTGGAGAAAGGTCATCACTGAGAATAACTCACAACCTCAGTTTAGTGAAGGGGGGCAGGGGTGGCTCCGGTTACCCCCCAGTGGGTGCTGCTGGCAGATGCCCCAGGGAGCGTTGGCCTGGCCCAGCAAGCTCAGCCCTCCCAGGTAGAAGTGGAGCCCTCCTCCCGACGGGGTTGCTCCTGCCCCCACGAGCCTCCCTGAGGGCCTCTCAGCCCCTCCCAGAGCCAGGCATGCAGCAGGTGCACAGTAAATGTTGACCTGACCTCACAAGCCCCTCATCTGTGCCACGGTGGTCATGCCTTGACCCAGGACACATAATTCACCCAGCACAAGGATGTGCCTTTACTTACATCCCAGAACTCGAACATGTTTTGAGGGTCAATCCCAAACTCCTTCACTTTGGACTAAAAAGGGGCAAAGGGAGAGAAGGAAGAAAACCAATGTTAGCTGGATAAGAACAGGAGCTCCAGGGTGCCAGGTGTCCCGCTGTCCAAGCTGCGGACGGATGGATGGTTGGACGGGGCGGGGCTGGAGCGGCCTTTCAGTCCAGGCCAGGAAGCAGCAGCGGCCACCCCCAGAACTGCCAAGGCCAGCTCCCATGTGGCAGCACCTGTGGCCTGGTGCCTGTGAAGCCCTCTGGCTGAGCGAGGCTGCCCAGCCCATGCATGGGCCTGGCCCCACACATCGTCCTCCAAGAGCCGCTGCCTAGACCTGTCGGGGTACAGACACTGACCCATCCAGGACAGACGGGAAACTGCACCAAGGGCAGGAGCCCAAGCAGAGCGAGGCCCACCTCTGAGGCCAGGTGTCCCCCAGCGAGGACCCCTGTCCAGCCCTTCCGCTATCAGGGATGGGGACTCTGCTGCAGGAAGCCTTGAGGAGATAACCTACCCTACCCCTTGGGTGCTCTGCGCCCCTGGGCAGACAGGGCCGGTGACCCCTTCTACTGCCCAGCATGAGCTCGGCCAGCAGCAGGCACACAGCAGTGCTATGGTGAGCCAGCCCGAACACGTCCCCCTGCCTCCCCACCATGGGCAGGTCAGCACTGGAGACAGGAGTGGGGATCGGACAAGAGGGGCGGACGAGGTGGGAGGGAGCAGTCAGGACAACTGGAGGGTGGTTCCAGCTCTGCCACAGCCGCAGACCAAACCTACTGCACCACAAGTGCTCACCTGGTTTGTTACTGCTGGCACTCAGCTCCGCCCTGCCCCCCCAACCCTGGCCCACACCTCTCAACAGCCTCAGGCTGGGCGGACAGGGGCAACATTCTCATCCCAGCACCACTGACTCAGCCAGTCGCAGTGCCAAAATCCTTCACTGGGGCTTAACCTCCTCATGGAAGAAATGGGATGTACCCCCACCTCGACTCCACACATCCCATGTGGGGAGAGGCCAAAGGAGGTCATGTGTGTGGAGAGTTCTGGACATCAGTCAGGCTTGAGAGGTGGACGCAGCCAACCAGATGCCTCTCTGGAGCTACAGAGATTTGATGCAAATGGAGGAAGCAAAAGGGATGGTTTGCAGCTCATATCCCTCACAGGCAACCGGCCCTTCTATCCCAGCAGCTGAGCCAAGATCCCCAGACCCGGGAATGACAGCTGCACTTGAGTATTCCGATAGGCCGTGACCTTGACATGACCTGGGCCCTCCCAGGGAAGGAAGTCTGGGAGGCCACATGGGCACTTACCGTGTTGGTAGACAGGGCAACAAAGTGCTTCGCAACTGCAGAAGGCTACAAGAGACAGAGCCGGGTTACACCAGACCCATCCCAGGGGGCCACCCGAGGAAATTAAGCCTCCCGTCTCTGGAGAAACCAAGGCCCTGGGTGGGACAGACTATTTCCAGGCTTTGACTCTGAGGCTGTCAGAGGAGCCCCATGTCAAGGGGAAGGGGACGGAAGAGTCAGAGGCCCATCCTTCCACAGAGGCATCCGAGGCCCAGGTTCCCTCCCCTGTAAAGTGGGTGTGGCCAGGGGCAGAGAGGATCCTGCCAGGGCCAAGGGACCTTGAAGTGCCTTCAGCTAGTTCCAGCAGGTTCTAGCACATCTGACATGTCTCGGACTGGCAAAGCCAAATGTCTAAACTGGAAAAAGCAGGCACCAAGACAGGCTACCTCCTGCTGCCAACTTCGCGAGAAACATGGCAACAGTATCAGATAAGGCCTCTCAGGTGGATGGGCTGGCCCACTCTGTCCTTCCCCGCGCACACACTGCCCACCTCCCACCCCAGCACTCACGTCCTTGGCCGACAGGAGAAACCACTCCTTCGCCGTCTCTGCATTCGTAATGGTCTCCTGGGTGGTAAAGGTCTGCGGCCAGAAAGTAAAGCAGTCGATCCCCAGCTCAGGCTCAGTGTGGCCTGGAGTCAGGGCCCAGTGGCCATGTGGGTGCCCACTGGTCACAAGCAGTGACAGTCGCCCCACATAACCTCTGCCCACCTGTCCACAAAGCCACAGTGAGTGGCTGGGTCTGGGGTAAGGGCCTAGAAGGAGTAGTACCATCGTCCTGGGGTTCCAGGACTTCACAAGCCGAGAAAAACGTAAACAGCAGACAAAACCCTTACGTTAACTGGGCATGGCTTTGGGATCAGAAAGGAGCAGACATTAAGCACTGAGGTCTCAAAAGACAAGAACAGTCCCGGGCTGGGCACAGATCCCAGAAAGCAAACGGATGTGGCCTTAAGATGAAGGTTCTGACTAGTTCAGCCTTCCATCAGGAAACCGTGTGTGTCGCCTGCCAAATCTGAGGGCAGCAAGGCTGACCCGATCCACAAAGCACAGTGAGCCGGAACACTGGCAAAGCCTCCACCCCCACCCCCACCCCCTGCACAGGGCTGAGGAGCCAAGCCAGGACCCAGGCCCATACCTTGGAGGCAATGATGAACAGGGACGACTCAGGATTCAGGGTGGCCAGAGTTTTGGCGATGTGGGTCCCGTCGATGTTGGAGACAAACCAAACCCGGGGACCTCCTGAAGAGTACGGCTTAAGGGCTTCGGTCACCATGAGGGGTCCCTGCAAGGAGCCGCAGCGTCAGAAAACAAGAGACGGGGAAGCCAGGTCTCCCCCTGGAAAAACCAAGGCTCTGGGTGGGCCCCCCCACCCCGTCCCCAGGGAAGACTCCTCACCAGGTCAGAGCCGCCAATGCCGATGTTAATGACGTCCGTGATGGGCTTGCCCGAGTACCCCTTCCATTCGCCACTGCGGACGCGCTGTCACAGAACGGGAGAGATGCGTTCAGTCCCAAGCCCCAAGGACACCCTGGTGCTCAAAAGCATCCTCACAGCTCAGGTCCAACGTCCAGGTGCTCGCTGGGGCCTACAGAGACCACACTGGCAGCTGCCTGCCATACTCGGCCCCAGCTAAACCCTATTTTGTCATCAGCAAAGTGGGGGACACCCCCACCTCTCAGAATTCACAAAACAAGGGCAAACTCTCAGCAGAACCTAATGAATTAGAGACCAAGAAATGTGGAATGCCAACTACTGGGACTGGTCTGTGCCAGGGACAGGACTACCAGATAGGCAGCCAGCCTCCTGGTGCTTACAATAAAATCTAAGAATAGAGAAATAGACTAAAGGTAGAATGTCCAAACAAAGCAAGCCAGGAATTGTTGGGTTTAGAAATTCCCAGCTTGGGGTGCCTGGGTGACTCAGTGGTTAAAGCCTCTGCCTTCGGCTCAGGTCATGATCTTAGGGTTCTGGGATCGAGTCCTGCATCGGGCTCTCTGCTCAGCCGGGAGCCTGCCTCCTCCTCCTGTCTCTCTGCCTACTTGTGATCTGTCTGTCAAATAAATTAAAAAAAAAAAAAAAGAAATTCCCAGCTTCTCCAAGCAACAACAGATGCCAAAATGAAGAGATGGCTCCTTGGCAAAGATCAAAGGCAGGACACTCTAACAAAAAGCACAATATGAAGGGGAAGCAGAGGGTGTTGTTGTAAGACCTTCCCCTTGTCTGTACCTCCAAAAGGCCTAAGGTGGTAACACAGAAAACATTTTGGTCAAAGAGAAGGCTTCTGAGAAAATCTGGTCTCAAAAACAATGGTAGAAAAGGCTTTGTGTTGAAGAAACGTGGAAGTATGGCTTTTGCCTGATGGACTGAACCGCCCCTCCCCCCAGTAAGCTTCACAGGAGACCTACAAAGCTGTTAAAATAACTGAACTCGGCGCCTGGTTGGCTCAGTGAGTTAAAGCCTCTGCCTTCAGCTCAGGTCATGATCTCAGGGTCCTGGGATCGAGCCCCACATCAGGCTCTCTGCTCAGCGGGGAGCCTGCTTCCTCCTCTTCCTCTCTCTCTGCCTGCTTCTCTGCCTACTTGTGATCTCCGTCTGTCAAATAAATAAGTAAAATCTTAAACAAACAAACAAAAATAATAAGGTAAAATAAAATAAAATAACTGAACTGTCAGAAATGCTACCAGCTTTAACTGAAAAGGATAGAGACATTACGAAAGGAAAAGGGGGTGTTCGGATAAGCCCATTTCCACAGGCAATCGGCAGAGGTACAAACGCAAATCAACCCGCAGATCACTAGAGTAAAGGAGGGCAAAGCTAAAAACCTTGAGAAATGATTCCGAGGCCTTGAGTCCTAACCAGGCAATTGCCAACATATATCCTATTGGATTTCAGAATTATTCAGACCAATTACTCCCCTGTGCCTCCCACAGTCCCCCTCTTTTTGAAAAGGAATTTTCCTATATCCATTACTCTATGCCTACCTCATGTATGTTGGGTATGTGATGTGTAAACAAATTGTTCCTTTAATTCACGGTTCTCAAATCAAACCGAAGCGTGTCTGCTCTGTATTAAAAGAAATGCAAGGGGACACCTGGGTGGCTTAGTTGGTTAAGCGGCTGCCTTTGGCTCAGGTCATGATCCCAGCGTCCTGGGATCGAGTCCCACATCCGGCTCCTTGCTCTGCAGGGAGCCTGCTTCTCCCTCTGACTCTGCCTTCCACTCTGTCTGCCTATGCTCACTCTCGCTTGCTCTCTCTCTGACAAATAAATAAATAAAATTAAAAAAAAAAAAAAAAAAAGAAATGCAGGAACTCCTATAGCTGTTCCTAATTTACATGATGAGGCTCTTGATTTCTGGCTGATACTGTAATAGGACATGGCCTTAGGAGAAGGTGAGGATATTCTCCATGTGGAAGGAACATGAATCACTGGGAGCCTGAAGGCAGACTATGCAACCAACTTCCAAGATGGTTCCCAATGGTCCTCACTTCTTGACATTACACTGATGTCTTTGTGCTGTCACCTCCTTTTTTTTTTTTTTTAAGATTTTATTTATTTATTTGACAGAGATCACAAGTAGGCAGAGAGGCAGGCAGAGAGAGAGGGGGAAGCAGGCTCCCAGCTGAGCAGAGAGCCCAACGCGGGGCTCGATCCCAGAACCCTGGGATCATGACCAGGGCTGAAAGCAGAGGCTTTAACCCGCTGAGCCACCCAGGCGCCCTTGTCCCCTCCTACTTTGCTCAGTGGTGACCTTTATAACAAACAGGGTATTACAGAAATGACAGATATGATTTCCGATGCTAGCTCAAGGAAATAAAGGACCCTGAGGCACTCTGCCTTGCCAAGGTCTCTTGGATCACTCATTTGGGGAAATCAGATGTCTTGTGATAAGAACACTCAGCCTGTAGAGAGGTCCACAGGTAAGGAACCTAAGCCTCCCAAAAGCTGCACTAACTGCTAGAGAGTCATCTTGGTAGCAGATCCTTCAGGCTCCACCCATCAAGCCCTCAGAGGAGTGCTAACCTTGGCCCACATCTTGTCTACAACCTTATGTGACCAGAACCAGCCAGCACAGCCACCGCCAATCCTGGTTCATAAAAATGTTGATTGTTGTTGACAGATGCCAAGTTTTGGAGCCATTTATTACATACCAATAGAAAACCAGTATTGTGTATCTTTCCCTAAACCAGTAACACCTAGCAGCTTTTTTTCCCCCAAATAAGGCTATCAACAGCCATAGGAAATTTTCCATCAATACAGAAATAAAGTCACTCAGCTTCTCAACCCTTAACCTCACCATTAAAGTTTCATTACAATAAAGCATCCCAGAGAAGAAAATTGTACATCTTTAACAGGATCACACACACTCTTTATTAGACCGGATGGGGTTTTACGACACGTGCCTATTCTGCAACTTCCACTTTCAACTTCACAGATCCCTCACAGTGGGGCAGCTCAGTGTAACCACAGCCCCCTCCTACCTGCTGGTGCCCCAAACAGAAAATCTTTAAAAAATTTTTATTTAGGGGCACCTGGATGGCTCAGTGGGTTAAGCCTCTGCCTTCGGGGGTGCCTGGGTGGCTCAGTGGGTTAAGCCTCTGCCTTCACCTCAGGTCATGATCTCAGGGTCCTGGGATTGAGCCCTGCATCAGGCTCTCTGCTCAGCAGGGAGCCTGCTTCCTCCTCTCTGCCTCCTTGTGATCTTTCTCTCTGTCCAATAAATAAATAAAATCTTAAAAAAAAAAAAAAAAGCCTCTGCCTTTGGCTCAGGTCATGATCTCAGGGTCCTGGGATCAAGCCCCACATCGGGCTCTCTGCTCACTGGGGAGCCTGCTTCCCTTCCTCTCTCTCTTCCTGCCTCTCTGCCTGCTTGTGATCTCTGTCAAATAAATAAATAAAATCTTAAAAAAAATAATTTTATTTAAAAATTAAATGGGGGGCGCCTGGGTGGCTCAGTGGGTTAAGTCTCTGCCTTCGGCTCAGGTCATGATCTCAGGGTTCTGGGATCAAGCCCCACATCGGGCTCTCTGCTCAGTGGGGAGCCTGCTTCCCTTCCTCTCTCTGCCTGCCTCTCTGCCTACTTGTGATACCTGTCACACAAATAGATAAAATCTTTAAAAAATAATAATAATAAATAAATAAAAGAAATAAAAATTATGCAGAGGTCGGTTAAGCCTCTGCCTTCAGGGACGCCTGGGTGGCTCAGTTGGTTGGACGACTGCCTTTGGCTCAGGTCATGATCCCGAAGTCCTGGGATCGAGTCCCGCATGGGGCTCCCAGCTCCACAGGGAGTCTGCTTCTCTCTCTGACCTTCTCCTCACTCATGCTCTCTTTTACTGTCTCTCAAATAAATAAATAAAATCTTAAAAAAAAAAAAAGGCCTCTGCCTTCAGCTCGGGTCATGATCCCAGGGTCCGGGGATCAAGCCCCAAATCAGGCTCCCGGCTCAGCGGGGAGCCTGCTTCTCCCTCTCCCTCTGCCTGCTGCTCTCCCTGCTTGCGTGCTGTCTCAAATAAATAAAAGCTTTAAAATAAATAAATAAAAAGAAAGAAAGAAAGATTTTATGTTTAAGTAATCTCTACACCCGATGTGGGGCTTGAACTCACGACCCTGAGATCAAGAGTCACATGCTCCACTGACTGAGCCGGCCAGGTGCCCCAGACTCAGGTGGTTTTTGATTTCTGCCACTAGACTCTAGATCACGGTGAACATCCTCAATTCAGCCTTGGCAAACTTCTAAGAGTACAGCCACACCGGGTGTTCCTTACGTGGAGCTGCTGCCACTTGGTAGCATTTTTTGAACTATAAATACCCCGTCTGTCTGAGTCAGGTATCCCGCAGCCAGCTGTTAAGGGAGGGCTTTCCTGGAAATAGCTTCCCAGACAGCCAGGACCATGCTCCTCCATACAGCAGACATGAGCTCGCACATACTCACTGGACAGAGCAATGGGCTTCCAATGCACATCAGCTCTACTACTCACCACCCATGGCTGGGAAGGCCCTTCCCTACACCCGAAGCCCTTGACAGGTACCCACCACCAGTAAGGAACATTCTGGAATCCAGATTTGCAATAGGCTGCCAACCCCCTCCTCACCCTCAGACATCCCATTCACTTGGCTTATCAGGCTTCCAGGATGGATGGCCAGATTGCTTCTGCCATCTGAGGTCTGAAGTGGCTTTGAGCCAAAGCAACCAGACTTGGACCAGCCAGAAGCAGGGGCCGCTGGTCTCAGGGATAAGCTGACCAGAGCCCAGATTGTCACTCCCACTCCCAGAGCAAGCATGGCCCACTCGTACCATGCACGCACACACACACCTCACCCTGGTACCCCAGGCTTGAAGGTGGCCACTAACCCTTGCAGAATTGCCCCGGGACACACACCGTGGTAACAGGAATTGATGTGGGGAAATCTCTAGCTGGTCTCTGAGGCAATCTCTACTCCCCCATCCCTCAACAGGAGAAGAGGGCACAGTTATGAGCATTGACACAGACCCAGGGACATTTCTTATTTCTAAGTACAGACAAGCTGCAGAAGGGTACGTAAAAATGAACCCGTGTGTGTGAACGCATAGAATGCGTATGCACATTTGTTTCGAAGAGGAGGAGACAGATGTACACGTCCACAGCAGACGCACAGGAAGCTTTCAGAAGAGCTCACAGGAAATGTTACAAACACAGGGGTATGGCCAAGCAAATGTTAAAACATTGATTTTTATCTAGCTCTAGCCCAGAAAAGAAGGGCATATCACTAAAGAGATTCGAAAAAGCAAGTCTCTCCTCTAACTATCCCACCCCTCAGGGACCTCACTTCTCTCTCCCCATCTTTGCACTGGTGGGACTGTCACCAGGAGCCCACCGGTGACTAGAGTTCAGCAAGGAGACTGCTCTGCAGCGACTGGTGGTAGGTTCCCTCACCACAGGGGCAGGGAAATTCCCTCAGAACACGGGCTGATGGTCATCTCCAAGCAGAGTGGAGGGGCGGCCCATCAAGGCCCCCAGATTCCCAGTCCCATGTATGCGCACATGCCCAAGGGCATGTCCAGCACAGGCTTGGCTTACCTGACAGAAAGACTTCATCTTCTCCAGGACCCTGTTGACCTCTGGCATCACATCCTTGCCATCCACCAGAATGGGTGTGTTTGACCGGTTTCGCAAGGCCACGTGCAACACTGCCCGTTCCTGTGGACAGCAGTCAGTGCATGAAAAACCTCAGCCCAGGGCAGCCACACCAGGCATGATGGAGCACATGGTGCAACATGGTCCAGGAGTCGGCTCAGCCCTTTCCCCATTGGACATGCAGGCCCCAAGGTCTACTGACAGTCACAAGGGGAAGGAGATCAGGAGAAGACCAGGGCAAGCCCAGAGGGCCCCTAGCTGTTCAAAGCATGAAAAGCCAGAAAGAGGAACAGAGTGAGCACAGGCAGAGAGAACAGAATGGGGACCACACAGCAATGAACAGCTTCAGAGGACAGGGGCTCATTAAGGCTAATCTCATCGTCTCCGTGAGAGTACATGGCATCTTTGCTGGCACCTTCTAAAAAGTATTCCCAGCCCCTTGGATGTGGAGCAAAGCAGGCAACTCAAAATGTCCCTGGCCAAGCAGCCCCATTACACACACTAACTGCCAGAAACAAACGGAACTGTAGGCTTGTGACAGGTGCCAAGAAGCTGGCCTTGTTGTGTGAAAGCAACAGTCCCATCAAGCTGAAGCTGGTAGAGGAGTCCTTAAAGGAAACAGATCTGAAGGCTCCAGGTGGGCAGGAAAGGGATGGTGGCTGGACTCCAAACCAAGGAGAGGCCCATTAAGGTGGAAGACTTCAAGCCACTCTGCCCTCACCGTGCCCAACCTCACTCCTGTTCCCTCTTCCATAAGAAAATGAACTCCTCCAGGAAGCCCTCTGTGACTGCAGCCCCCCTCAGCCTAGCCCAGGGGCGAGGTAAATGGAGTCTGAAACCTCTGTCTCTTACAGATATGTCTTGAATAAGTGATCTGCTCTCTGATCATCAGCTTCCTAGAGTGTGAAAGGAGGATGTTACCCTTTTGAGGAAGGGACTTGGAGGACTCAGTGGTTATAATACCTCCAGGCTGCCACAGCAACTCAGGAACAAGCCCCCAAGGCCTGGCCTTATTGCGGCTTCTTACTGACGCTTACCACGGAGGAGGCTGAGCTTATGCCCGAAGATTCCTCTTTTCACTAAAGAAACTTGCAGCAAAGAGACCAGAGTTAAGCTCGCTGAGGATGCCTCAAGAAGCCAGATCCCTGCAGGCCTGAGACCTGCTCTCACTAGGCAGACACCGGGAGCCACTCCATGCTCACCAGATCCAGACTGCCAGTCCTGGGGAAGAGGCACCCCACAGCCCTGCAACCCACTCTAGGAAACAGGTTTCTGTGCCCCTCATTAAGCAAAAACATTGCTTAAGAGAAGAGATGAAGACACAGTGGGACGCCATCAGTCAGATGAACCCCAGAGGGAAGGAAGAGGCCCTGAAGGGTATGCAGCGCCGGCTGCCCACAGGCCAGCTCACCTCTGTGAAGTTGATCTTCTCGCCACTGAACATGCGATCCCGGGCAGCCTCCACGCCCCTGGACTTGGCCTGAGAAGAGAAGATACTAAGGCCTGATCCCAGCCACATCAGTGACCAAGAGCCCAAGCCACCAAGTTCTGGCCTTGCTGCAGCCCCCAGTGGAGCTGACAGATAGCTGCAGCCTGGTGTCCACCCCCACTGCCTGTGAAGGGTCTGCTCCAACACCTGGCCCTGGGCCCCCTGGGATGCTGCTCAAAACCTGAGCCAGGGGAGCAGGAGCTCAGAGCCCTAGGCCGACACAGAGGCAGTGACGGAGATCCACCGAGAGAAGGAAATAAAGCTGCTCAAGGATCTGGGGGCTCCCAGGAGCTCAGCTCACTTGCCAAGCCGTGGGTCACGGGCCAAGCCCCCCACACCAGAACATTACCAGGTCCACCAGCATCTGCATCACAGTGTCGGTCACAAGGTTTTTTGAGTAATCCACCAGAATATGCCCATGGCTGGTGTTCAGGTTCAAGCTGCAAAAAGATGGCAGAAGCCAGTGACCACACCCCAGTTCTCCCCAGCCTATTCCTGACCAGAGCTGCATCCAGAAAAAAACATCCTCCCTGAGCCACACCCCAGACAAGCCCCAGCTGCCCAGCACAGCGGTGGTGTCTGTTACCTGAAGCAGCAGCAGCACAGTGAAAGAGGGGCCATTTACACAGAAGGAAGGTGTAGACCCTTCCTGAAGAGTCATTCCTCCGCTCAAACAGCGAAGCCAAACAGCGGCGTGCATTGCCCCTACCTAGCCAGGAGAGTGACCATTCCCTCCTAGAGCTTCCACGCTGCGACTCTGAACGCAGGGCAGGCCATGATGGCTTCCAGTCTGGAGCCCCAGACGTCCCCTCCCCCACACACCCACCAGCACCACACACCAGAACGCCCCGAGATTCCTGCTCCCCAAGATTTCCTCCAACAGACTCCTTTCCATTTCCTGGCCATTCACAGGTCTCCGCACCGAACTTCTTTTGCAGAAATCATGCCCGCACATCTCCACCCTTTCTCCGCGGTTCCATGCAAACCCCCCCCACCAAGGCCTGTCCATCCTCATCACCCCCCGCGGATGTCCCCCACCCGTTCTGGGCCAGGAGCTGGGAGAAGGCGACAGCCCCTTCCCCGCTTGCTGCGTCACCGAGGGCCCCTGCCCATAACTGCGGAAGGAGTCCCTTCTCAAATGGCAGGGGCTGCGGGGGGAGGGGGCGACAGGAGGTGGAGAAAGAGATGCCCCTGCAGAGAAGAAGCCGCAGAGGAACCTGCTTCTCATGACTAAGCAGCCCAGTTCCGACACCTCCAGCGAGCCCGCGAGCCCCCCAAGAACCTCCTTCAAGGAGACGTCAAGGACGAACGGAGGCCTGGGCCCGGGCCCCGATCCGTGGCCGGGGGCGGCCAAGGACCCCCGGGGACGGACAAGGACCGCCGGCTGGGCCGTGCCCGCCCCGGGCCTGCACACCTGACCCCGAGCGCCCGGAGCCAGCTCCCGCTCGTTCGCGCCCCGCCTGTGGCCCGGCGCGCGCACCTGAAGTGGCTGAAGCGTTCCTTGTCCCCTTCGAAAAGGCGGCGCAAGTTGAGGTCAGAGCCGTGCTCGCGGTACCATTTCTGCAGCTTCTGGAACTGCGGATTCTGGGTGAGCGCGGCCATGGCGACAGCAGTGGGATGCACTGGCTTGGACGAGCTCGGAGGAGGAAGAGGGGGCGGGCGGCGCGGCTAGCGGAGGCCGGGTGCGCGCAGCGGCCTTTATGGCGCAGGCGCAGGCGCAGCGCCAGCCCCGCCCCGGTCCCCGCCTCGCACCGCCTCGCCGCTGTCCGCGCCCTCGGGGCGACCTTGGCAGCATCTGAGGCTCTGGGGCCTAGCTTTGTCTCTGCCTGCAACAGGTCAGCCACTTGGCCTGCCAGTCTATGCATGGAAGTGACTGGGGTAAAGAGGCCGAGCTCCTCATGCCCCTGTCAGCGTCGTTTGTCCATTCATTTATTCATTCATTCATTCAGCACCTTCCACATCCCTGATCATGTTCCAGGTGTTGAGGACACAAAGTGATACATAAAATATATGAGGGGTGGAGGTCAGAGGCTGGTAAGGGTGCTAGGAATTGGGGTTGCAGTTTTGAATAGAATGGCCAAGGGAAATGACTAGTGAGGTGACTTTTTGAGCAAAAACCTAAAGGTGGGGAAGTCAGCCACTTAGATGTTGGAGGGGGTGCGGTGTTCAGGCAAAGGGAAGAACAAGAAAAATTCCCCTGTTGAAGATGCTTTGGTGTTTCAGAAGCAGAAGGCAGAAGGAGGCACGTGTGGCTGGAGTAGAGTGAAGGAAGGAAAGAGACAGGAGTTGAGGTCAGAGAGAGAAGGAAAGCAACAAAATCGCATAGAACTTGTAAGTCCAGGTTGCCTGGGTGGCTCGGCAGGTTTAATATCTGCCTTTTGCTCACAGTCCTGGGATCCAGCCCCATGTTAGACTCCCTGCTCAGCGGGGAGCCTGGTTCTCTCTCTCCCTCTGCCTGCTGCCCCTGCCCATTCTTGTGCTCAGTGTGTGTGTGTGTGTGTGTGTGTGTGTATCAAATAAGTAAGTAAAATCTTAAAAAACACAAAAACAAACATAAGTCCTTGTGAAAACTTTGGTTTTCTGAGAGAAATCCGAAGCCATCAAAGGGTTCTAAGAGTGGAAGGACATCATTTAAAAAGCTTTACAAAGGATCAGACCCACAATGTAGCCTGAATGGAAGGACCCTAGATAGGAGGCTACTGCCTCAAAGCAGGCCGGGGATGAAGGTGACTTGAGTCGAAGTAGTAGGAGTCGGGCATGGTAATCTAGATACACTGAGTGAAGAACTGACAGAAAAAGACCAAAGTCACATCCAGTTTTTAACAAAAATCCCTGGGAAAATGGAATTGTCTTCACATCTAGGAGAGATGAAAGTTTGGGGTGGGGGGAAGATCACAAGCTCTGTTAGACATCTAAGTGTAGGTGTCACGTTGGGTATTTTTGACTCTCTCCCCAACGGGGAGAGAAGGTTTGAGCTGGAGGAAAAACTTGGGAGTCATCAGTGGATGGATTGCATTTGAAGTTATGAGCCTAGGTGAGAGTCTGGATGACACAGTATGGATGGCCACAGAGGAGAAGAGGTCCAGGAACTGTGCACCCAAACTGAGCTTCTCCATTGCCTGCTTCCTCCAGAGAGCCAGCCCTCTGGGAATGAACCATGTCCTGCTGCTGCTCCAGTCACTCCCCCAGCTCCATGCAGTCCCTACCTCCTCCTCCAACCTCTGCAAATGGCTTTTCCCTTCCTGCCCAGGAATATCTGGGGTCCTAAAGATGCACAAGGAAAATGGAGAAAAGCTGAAGACTGAAGAAATGAGTGGTCAACAGGACTGTATAGGGAACTGCCCTGTCCACATGGGCCCTTACTTACCCAGAGTTTTGGGCCAACTGTCAACTCTTGAGATGTAACTGAACTTCCCTCACTCAGCACACCCCTGACAGCACTGAATGGCATCTGTTCTCCTAGAGTCCCTGAGAAATACTTTAACCACCATTTCTCACACAAACCAGGAACTTGTCTACACAGAACAGCACCCCCACCCCTAAATCCTGTGTTTCATAACCTTTTCCAAAAGGAAGGCCTTTCTCAGTAGACACAACCCCCTCATCACTTGCTCTGTGATTCCTCAGATGGCCCTAGCCCAACCATAGCCACTGACTGACTGCCTTCTTCTAGTAGGCTCTTTCTGGTGACCACAGTGGATGTCTGTTGTCTTTATCCAAAACCGCTGCATCCCACTCCTGTGTCTCTTCCTTTGCCTCCTCAGTTGCATCAGAGAAGAGCCCATGACCTAAGCCAGCCAAAGGAGTGTCAGAGGGAGAAACTCAGTTTTGTGTAGTGTTAAGCTGCCCCTTCTGAAAGAGTAGACCTGAGGATCATCTGAAGGAAAACAATGCAGAAAGTCATCCCCGGCGCGATACCAGAGTCAACCTCACAGGGCCCAAGTTCCTGGTTACCAGGCTACCTCTGTCTGTAGCTGGAACATAAGTCAGTGATTTCCCTTCATGTTGATGTTGTTGGGGCTGGGCTGTCATTTACAACTATGTCCTTCCAAAGGTTTTCTGGGTACTCACCTAACCACTGCCACACACCTCTAATTGTCGTCTCCTGGCCACTTGATCCCCACAGGTGCTGCTTTGGTTACTGAAGAAGAGGCTGGCCATAATGTCTAATGATTGCCTTTTTGGAGGCTTCATCTTGTTTGACATTCTCTGATATATATACCTTTGGCACTTTAGGCTCTCTGATTCTCAGCAGGTTTAACTACTCCAGATTTCCCAATAATATTTGAAGTTTGACATTGTGCTTTGAAAACTCAGTTGCATGCATTCTTTTTATTTTTTTATTTTATTTATTTTTATTTTTTAAAGATTTTTATTTATTTATTTGACAGAGAGATATCACAAGTAGACAGAGAGGCAGGCAGAGAGAGAGAGGAAGGGAAGCAGGCTCCCCGCCGAGCAGAGAGCCCGATGCGGGACTCGATCCCAGGACCCTGGGATCATGACCTGAGCCGAAGGCAGTGGCTTAACCCACTGAGCCACGCAGGCGCCCCTGCATGCATTCTTTTTAAATTTATTTTTGCAAGATACACACACACACACACACACACACATGCAAGCAGGGATTTGGAGATTTGGAGGGTGGGGTGGGGGAGGTGAGCGGAGTCAGAACTTGATCCCAGGACCCTGGGATCCTGACCTCAGCCAAAGGCAGATGTTTAACCAACTGAGCCACCCAGGTGCCCTGTATTTTCTGTATTAGCAGAAAACTATATTGCTATGTGGAGGGCCAGAAGTCACAGCTGCTACAGAGAGAAAACAATTAGGAAGAGACAAAGAAGATCATTATTACTTGAAGGACATTCATCAACCAACTACTAGCATTGTTACTACTTCCGCTGGTTTACTTTGTTTGCAGCTCTGCGCCAAATGCTCGCCCATATAATTCTCAGAGCAGCCCTGTTATCCTGCTGTCCTCCCCATTAAACAGGCAGGTTAAGAAATCTGAAAGCACCCTATTGCTAAGTGGAGATTTAATCTAAAGTTGCCTGATTTCTGAGCCCTGTTCTTTATCACAACCCTGTCTTGCCTGCCACTTTCTGGCAATTCCCCATCATCCCAGTTCTGTTTTAACCTCAATTAGGCCTCTATGATATTAATTCCAATCGACAGGGTAGAATTTTACAAGTGGAAAAGGCCCAGAAGGGCATCTCAAACAGAAAAAACAGCAGCTTAATCATAGGCATCAAACTGAGGGTTGCTCAGGGGAGGGGGAGTGATGGACACTGGGTAGGGTTTGTGTTGTAACCAGCACTGGGTATTATATAAGACTGATGAATCACAGACCTGTAGCCCTGAAACAAATAATACTTTATATATAAATTAACGGAATTTAAATAAAATAAAAAGAAAGGACAGCAGCACGGAAAAAGAGAAGTAGGAAAATCCAACCACTGCACTGCATTAACACCGGTCCCTCTATACCGGATCTAAGGATTTGTGTAGGGCAACAGGGAGAAACCCTCCAGAAAAGGTGCGGAGAGTGGGAGAGAGATCAGTTACTGGAGTGTGAGGTTAGTTAGCATCCCAGATCAAATCTCACGGGATGGTTTGGGATTTGGAGTTTGGAAATTTTTCAGTGTAAGGGAATTTTACGTTATCACAGAAGTAAACCCCTACTGTTTTCCACCACCATGATCACCATCGCCACTTGTTGTGCCAAGCCCTGTCTACAACTATCTACAGAGTTCAGAGTTCAGATACCTGAGGGTCCTGTGGCAGTGAAGCTTGGAGGGATGGACTAAGCCACAACCCATAGAAAACCTGGCTGGCTCAGAGCCTAGCGCAGTCTTGGAAAACCTGCTGGGCCCCACTGAATATTTGCAGGACTAGCACTTAGTGAGCCTGCGACTAGCGAGCAAGCAGAGTTCCAAACAGGAGCCCTGTTCTGTAAATGGGGAAACTGAGGCATGGGCAATGAGTTAAGTCAGGCCTTCATTCGGGACAGCTGGACAGGATTCAGGCAGAATCCGGAGACAGTGCGCGGGGGGGGGGGGGGGGGGGGCAGTTCTGAGGCAGAGCTGAAGTAGCCCACAGGAGGAGGTCGGGCGCGGGGCGATGCACGCCTAGGGATTTTCGCCAGCTGTTCCGGGGAAGCGCACCCACCCCGATGCTGAGTCATTGCGACCTGGCGAGGGGTGGGAACTGCGCCTCCAAGGAGCTGCCCGGAGATCCTTGCGCGCAAGCCGCTCACGGGAGAGGCAGTGCGCACGCATCTACATGCAGGCGAGGCGAAATCGGCGCAGGTTGGGGGCGGCGGCGCGCACGCGTTTGCGTGTGGGCCGGCACGTACGGGGTGCACGTGTGCGCATGTCCTCGCGCCGGGTGGGAAGCAGGATGCAGGGAGCACTAGCAAACGTCTCCGTCCGCACGTCTCGAATGGACGTGCGCGCGCATGTGCGCAAAGTCCAAGTAGGGTGGTTGTGCGCGTGCGTACGCGAGCAGAAACGCGAGCGGGATCATCGGCGCCCCCCGCAGGCGGCGAGCTCATCCTGCGTCGCGGCGTTTCGTGTGACAGATCGTCGCTCGGGGATGTAGCTGCAGATTTTCCCTGCGATTCCAATTGTTAGATGCTTGAAAAAAATTCCTTAGGGTTTTCACGAGAATAGAAAACTCCATAGTTACTAAAAAGCTGCATAATCCTGCCTGCAGTTCCCAATGTCAATCTCGTTTCACAGTTCTGGTACAAACTCTGGCATCGTGTATTATTCTTCTAGTTTGATGTGAGAGCTAATTCTATTTTTTGGCATTAGAATTTGCTCAATAATTTCCTCATCAACACCTCGTTTGGTCTGGCTCCTCTGAAATTGTTTCATGCTGTTCTGCACTCTGGCCATGTGGCCACGAACAAGACTTCGTTCTAGTGAGAGGGACAAAGGCAGACTCGATTCTAGGGGAGCGCTAAGTGCTATAATGAAAAACAAAGCGAGTAAAGGCTGGGCTTCTACCCAAAAGAGAACAGATGGAGGCAGAAGCAGGGAGCACTGTGGGAGCAGCAGGCAGGTGGGCATTGGGGGAGGGGCACTGAGGTTGGCAGAAGTGTATAGGAAACCCTGAGACCAGAGAGGAAGAGGCAGGAGCCAAGTGAGGACCAGGTTGTTGGTAGCATATATGTAAGAACATGATGGAATCCAAATGTGCTTGTAGATAGACTTACAGAACCTGCCATTTAAGGAGAGTAAAGGAAATAATTAAGAATGTCTTCTAAGATTTCTGCCAGAGCGGTTGGGTGAATGGATGGTGGTACCTCCTCAGAAGTATAGGAAAGATGGGACTGTGAAGACTGAGTTTTAAAAGCAGAGACTGGATTTTCTTTTCAGCTCTGGCTCCTAGTAAGGGCCTTGCCCCTAGGTGACTTTAGTTGTTGCAAGGAACATGACCTCCTGAAACAATCCTTCCTCCTCACTTAAGCCCACATTCTGAACCCAGTCCCAGTACTTGCCACATGCAGCCCTCCCACCACACTCACAGAGGCCTGAGTCCAGCCAGCCTCCCCTTGTGGAATCAGAAGGCCAGCTGTGGGTGATACTTCCAAGAGCCTGCCCCCCATGTTCCTCAGCATATGTGGCCGGGAGGCAGCCAGTCATGCCTTCCTTGGACATGGCTTTTTGGCACTTGAGGAGCTGGCCATTGGAAAGGTTTATTTCCTCTGTGCCTCCAGATCAGGAAGCAGGTCACAACAGTGGCTACAGGATGCACAAAGGACCATCTCCTCAGAGTGCCACAGCTGGCATGCCGTGTTTCAGCAACACTCCTTTAAGCTGGATGCCCTACTTTGCCAGGGTCCCCCAGGTGACAAAGGAAGGGTCACCAGCCTCCCAAGGACCCTCTTGCAGCTCAGGTGTAACATCTGTTCAGGTTTCCACTCAACTATTGGGCATGTAGCCAGGCCCTGAGACTCCTCTTGTCTCCACCACTGCTGTGAATTGAAGTCAGTGAACAGCACCACGTACTGGTGTTGAAGAGGAACATGCTTGAATAAAAGGCTAGCATTTTAATATGCACTTCTAGTGTATTTCCTAGCACACTCATGCAACACAGCTGTTACTAAGCAGCCTTGTCCTGGGGGGCACTTAGAAGGCTCTGGGCATTTCAGCAGAAAGAAGCCTGAGCAGTATTTACACTGGTGGGTTATAGATTAATGCTCATATCCATTTTCCTGAGTTCATGAAAAAAAGTTTCGATCAAATAATGTCTTGCTCTAAGTGAAAAGAAGTTGAAATTCTCCTGTAACACACCCTCCCTTTGTGGTTCTCACCCAAGTTTTCCTTTTGCTGAGCAGGATGATATTATCCAAAGAGACTAGTCCTTGTCCCTGAAAGGTACAGTCTCTTTGCCAGATATGGAGTCCCTGGCAGAGCAGGGGGAGAGCTCATCCCTGGATCCGCTCCTTGGAAAGGCTGGCTGGGCAGTTCATAGTGCCCAGGGTTGGTGGAAGGGGGGTGTTGACAGGCCACAACCCAAGGAGAGAACCTGCATCCTTCCAGGTGGTCTCCTTCACCATGACATTGGCTCTGTCCCTACAGAAGCCTCTTCCAGCAACTGGCCTTAGGGAAGCCAAATAGAGAGGTGTAGTAGGTCATCTGCTTCCTGCTCACCCACGCCAGCTTATCTTAATATTCCCGGTGGTCTTTCCTCTCTCAAGGTCTCAGAACCAGGGGCCCGGCTGACCTAAAAAGCAATGCAGGTGTCCCTTTTCAAAGTCATGAACGAGGCAGGGCTTCTCATGTGTCTGCTGCAGTTCATTTCAAACAGAGATACAAAGTATTATTAAATGTATATTTTTAATAAAGCCAATAGTTATTTTACTTATAGGAGCTTTAAAAGTAAGATACAAAATGTAGAGTTCCAGTTTGGAAGCGTTGTAACTATTCACACGATGTCCTGCTGATGCCCGAGCAAGGCAGTCACGCCCGGCCATGCAAAGGACACACACACTCACACACGCACACACATGCGCTTTGGCAAGACCCCTCTGCCGAGCGCAGCACCTGGAATTACCAGTGTTCAGAGCAAGGCGGTGCCGAGAACACAGCACCTACAAGGAGACCACACAAACAGCTTCACACAGTCTCACAGCCCACGGATATGCGATTACAAAATGTCCCGCTTAATCGAGAAAAACAGACCAGAGAGTGACAATGTAGCAGTGTCAAGGTCACCTGCACTGGGGCGTCAAGGGCTGACCTCTGTCCAGGGTGAGGTCTTTGGGGAGGCACTATTAAAACAAGAGTACTTCAGTATAATTGAACTTGAAAATACAAGGTACTGTGGACACCTTACAGAAGGAAAACAGAAAACTACCTTACAAGGAAAACAGCCACAAACACGCTCAGACAGATACACACTGGGACAGCGAACAGAGACAAGAGCCACGCAGGGTTGGTGCAAAGCACGTGCCTGGAGAAGTCTATGTACAAAATAGTTCTCTGTAAACATGGTGAGGTGAATGTTCGGAAGCCACGGTGAAAAGGATCAGAAGTACAGGCAGCAACGGCATCCCCACACAGCACAAAAGACGACACCTGAGGCCTGCAAACAGCCTGGCAACACAGTACTAAAAATTCAGATGGCTGGGCTCAGACACCCCAGGGGGCCTCTATCATTAGTGTGTATACATACATATACATATATATTTTTTCTTTTTGGTATTTTTAAATATAAATTTACTTATATCCGTAGAAAAATGAGAACATAAATGTGTTATTACAATCTCTGCTGGAAAAGCTTATATGGAGTTAGAAAGAATAAACCATTTATTAGTAGTTAACATATATATTAAAATGGTTTAATGATTTAAGAAAATATAAAAAAAAATATTAATACTGTCCAACTTTCATACCAGAAAATATTATGGATTTTTCTCAATTAGACTTTTTCAAAGATGAAATATGAAAAATTTAAATAAGTTTTATATAAAGAACTTCTGTAACCTCAATTAATATACAGCGGGATATGTCTACTCTGTAGAGATATATGTATCATTATTTCTCAATTTAAGCACCATTCAATTCTTCTGGATCCATTCTGGCTGGAAAATATCCCTAAATCCACAGGATGTTACCTCTTTAATGGCACATGTCAACTGAAAATGAGGTGGTTTTTTGTTCTTGTGTGTGTTTTTTTTTTTTTAAAGAAAAGACTTTAAATTAATTCCTATCTACATCTTAATCGGTTTGTCTTGAGCCAGCTCACAAATGTTACTGCAAGTTCAAGTGCAGGTGTCTTTGTGCAGCCTCTTGACCACACCCCCAAGTTTGGAGACTGTGTCAAAGCCTCTGGCCACGTGTGGATCTGAGGGCAGCAGGTGCAACGTCATTCCGCACATGGACAGCAGCCAGCTGGCTCATCTCCATGCACCATCAGGAATATGCCTCTCAAACGATCCTGGTTTTGTACATCCAGTCAGAACTGCACCCCTGGGGTGCTGCTTGGGGTGGCGAGGGGCTGGCTGCCCACCCACAGAAAAAACAGGTGATTGCTTCCAATCACAAGTATTCTATACTCTGCCCGTTTTGTGTAAGCTTAAATAAAGATAGTGTTGAACAAACATCCAGCCTCTATATTTGTTATCTTAAAATATTCAATGCTTTTAGGCGGGAGATGTTTTAACTAAAAATCTATATGAAAAATAGCTATAAAATACAGTGATTGATGTGGTCATCACTCAACGTGTTAAGGAGGAGAAGGGGGAGGGGTTTCAGAAGAATGGTCAGTTTTGCTCTCAGCCTTCAGGCCTGAGGCCTTCCCAACACACACAGTGGGACTACAAACTTGAGAGCTGTGATTCTCAAAGTGTGGCCTATGGCCCACCTGCATCAGAATTACTGGGGGAGCTTATAGCTCAAAGATCCCCCAGCATCTCCCTGAGGGCCAGAAAGCTGTTTCCAGCTGGCCCTCCAGGGCTCTGATGCCTCCAAAGTTTGAGAAGCCAGGCCTTAAAGGCTTGGAGCTGCCAACTACCCACATCACCAGGGATCCCTGCCTGGGACAGGGGTGCACTGGTCCTCTGGGGGGGCTGGTGCCAGCTAGTCAGCCCTGGGGTGGGGAAGCTGGCTCCAACAGCTCTGGGCAAGGCAGGCAGGCTGCCCCTGGGTCAGTACTGGGGCAAGTAGGCCGGCCGGCGCTCAGCCTTCCCGGGGAAGGCCTTGAAGCCCTTGGGTGTTGCCTTGTGTGCCGATGGGGGTGGGGGCTGCGGTGGGGGCTGCACATAGGTAAATGAGGTGGCGCTGCAGTCGCTGGTCGCGGCCCACACTGGGGACTGCAGCATCTGCATGGTGTCGTTCCACTGGCTGCCGGGGCTGGCAACTGCGTAGAGTGGGGCGCTTGGGCTGGGCAGTGTGCTGGGCAGCGGGGCCGGGTGCTGCCAGGGCGCTTTGGGGGGCCACGTTTTGGTTTTGTTATCCTGAGAGATAGAAGAGGGTTCTTAGTGGCATTTCTGGCAACTGGTCATCTTTTCCCACCTCCCCAGGTCTCTGGTCCTTATCCCCACCTGGGAGACAGGGAGGGAGGCCTTCACCCTCCCCATAGCCCTGGAGCAGCACCGTCCAGCTGAACTTGCAGTGACAGAAATGTTCTGTGCCTGTGCTGTTCAATGCAGTAGACACTCCCCGCATGTGGCCAGTGCTACTAAGAAACTCAATGTGTATTTATATTGGATCTATTCCAATTTAAATAGCCAAATGTGGCTACTGGCTATCCCAGTGGACAGCACAATCCTAGGGGCTCCTCTACATCTGGCTCTGAGTCAGGTGAGATGGTTAATCATGGGAAAAAAAGTTGTTCACCACAAAGAACCCGTCTTTGAAGCCCTCTTGAAACTTAAGCTTTGGAACCTCGCTCACGGTTTGTACCCCCACACAGCTGGCCCTCTGTGGCCAGAGCAGGGCCCATGGTACCTGGTTCACGTCCTCCACTGTGGTAAGAAGAGGCGGTGAGGGGAGCGTGCTGGTCTCCTGCTCTCCACTGCTGTGTTTCCTGAAAGAACCAAGAGCTCAGTGCAGTGGGTGCCTGGCTTGCTGCCCTGCTGACCTTGCTGCCCTGCTGGCCACCTGGTTCTGGGCGCTGGTTCTAGGTGGGGACAACCTGGGTCCACTGCATGCAGGAGATCGGGTGGTGGGCAATGAATGGAGCACTCCCAGGAGGCCTCTGGGCTTGGGGTGGGGGGCTGGCTCTCCCAGGCTTTGAGTCTGCTGGCTCTGGCTTTTGTTAATGCAGTCAATGGATACTGACTATTTACCATGCCCTGGGGAAGTAGGACTTAAAAGACTGTTAGTTTTAACTACAAACATGAAAAATTTCGGTTATAATGTTGAATAAAAAAGGGAGGATGGAGCAAGTTCCAAGCCAAGTAAATCAGTCTTCCGTGCTCTCACCTGCAGACAGTGGTCTCTACAGAGGCCATGCTCCTGGTGGCTTCCTCACCGTTTTATCGGCCTCTCTGATTTCCCTTGTCTAACACAGACATCTTAAATGCTACCCCTGGCTCAGCCCTGCTCCTCCGGTCTCCGCTCCTTGGCACATCCTTTCACACAGATGCTCCAGCCAAAACCTCACATACCATCCCTGATTCTTCTCTCTCACACACACCCAGTCTTACCCAGTTGCTCCCTCATTGTGTTCGGCTATCTGCTCATCAGAGGCCTCCCTGACTCCTATATATATATATATATTTTTTTTTTTTCTTTTTTTAAGTAGGCTCCATGCCCAGTGTGGAGCCCAATGTAGAGCCTGAACTCATGACTCTTGAGATTAACAGCTGATATCAAGAGTCTGATGCTTAACCGACTGAGCCACCCTGGCGCCAACCATATTCTTCATCATAGCAACTAACTGAATCTAACATGTTTGATTTTTTTCTTTCTTTTTTCCTTTTCCCTTCCCTTCTTTTTAATTTTTATTTTTTTATAGTCACGATGCCCAAGGAGGGGCTTGAGCTCATGACCCTGACACCAGGAGTCTCATGCTCTACCAAATGAGCCAGTCAAGCATCCCTACTTTCAAAAACTTCTTATACCTGAATATACTTTATTATGTTTTCTCTTCAACTTTGATAAAGAAACTAAGGAACAGAGAGGGCCAGGTCCTTGTTTGTGGAGTTGCAAAGCCTATTGGTGAGTCCTGATTAGAACCTAGTCATCCTGGTCCTGCTCCTCCACAGAAAGGGCTGCCTCTTGTAAGGATCAAACCAGTGTCCAGACCCATCTCTAGAACCCTCCCTTTCCTCCTACTGATTTTTCCGGCTCCTACTTGCATGAAACTCTTCTGCCAGTGAAGTCTCAACCCAATGTTAAGTCACCTGGGCTATAAGCAAGCCCACGGGGAGCCTGGGCTACAGCAAGGCCATGCTAACAGAGGCCCGCTGCCTCTCCCACACCAGGCTGACCGGGAGCCATGGCGTTCCTGAGCTTTCCAGAGGAATGAGCTGGGGAACACATTCATGTGCCCCTCTATCCTTTGCTTTTAAAAATCTCTTCGGGGCACCTGGGTGGCTCAGTGGGTTAAACCTCTGCCTTTGGCTCAGGTCATGATCTCAGGGTCCTGGGATGGAGCCCCGCATCGGGCTCTCTGCTCAGCGGGGAGCCTCCTTCCCTCTCTCGCTCTCTGCCTGCCTCTCTGCCTTCTTGTGATCTCTCTCTCTGTCAAATAAATAAATAAAATCTTAAAAAAAAAAAATCTCTTCATACCTTCTCTGCTTGACAGCAGCCACGAGGTCAGGCCCTGAAAACATGGAGAACAAACTGTCCCCGTTGGCGGAGGATGTCTCATCACTTGAGCTGGCGGAGTCCCCCTGAGCACCAGACCAGCCGCTGTGCAGGACGTCCCTGAAAGCCAGAGAGAGAAGCTGGTCCTGGGCTTCCTACTGCCAGCCTGGACACCAGCTGGACATGCCCGAGGCTTTCCCCACTATCCCGCACTCATCTAACAAACAGATCTCGGTCTCTTGTCTTCCCTTCTAAAAACCCGAGCTTTCCTTCCTGTCCCTTATTTCAAAAGTAACATGTACTCTTCGCTGCCCCGTATTCTTCTTGGAAGCCTTTGGTTTGCGTGTGAAATTCATGTTAGAACAAAAAGCTGAAATGGTCTTTAGCTGTCCAGATTTATTAACTGGGTGGCAGTAAGAGACATGGAAATCCACAGTTCTCTGGATACAACTGGTATCTGAACCATACACATTTGCTTTTTGGAGTTTACAAGATTTGCATTCCATGAATCGCCTGGGGTTCACAGCCATGCCCATTTCAGCACAGAGACTGTGTTAAACATTCAGTGACCTCACAACACCATCAGGTAAGTTCCTGATTCCGGGCAGAAGAGTATGTGCCGAAAATCATCAATTTCTACCAATGGTGTGTTCACAGGGGCATATCATGGCACTCGGCATCTTTGGGTCTGTCACAAAACTCTGACCACCTGAAGATCTGACCAGATGGGCTTGGAATCATCGATTTGTCTGATAAGAGTGCAGAGGGCCCCTGGGGATCCTCAGGGCCCAAACTCAGCTTCCCTCCACCCCCCAGCACTCACCCTTCTGTGAAGAACTCTGGGAAAGGCCAGGTCCGATGGGCATCATCCATGGGGGGCCAGTGGCCCCGGGGGTGGCCTGGGCGGCGGCCGTGTTGCACTTGCCGCTTCTGCTGCATTGCCTGGCTCACTCCTGCCACGTAGCGAGCAAACTCAGGGTCCGAACCCACTGTGTTAAGACAAAGGGGGAGAGAGGGGTTGGGGACACACTGGCGTCTTGTTTCCTTCCCTGCTGCCTGAGTACGTGCCAGTCACACACACAGTAAAAAGTGGGGAGGTGCTGCCAGGCTGGTGGCCCTAAGAGCTGTAGGACTGGGGCTTTCAGCCCAACATCTGACCTGGGGGACGGGGTGTGCACAGGGACTGTCAAGAAGGGTTAGGCCTAGGACAGAGGCAAGCTAAGTGGGACCGAAAGAGAACAAAAAAGGATCCATGGTTAAAGTTTAAAGACAAATACCAGATACTTAACAATGTTCCCATGTCTGGTGCTACCTACATAACAACTTAGAAAATCATATGATTGGGGCGCCTGGGTGGCCCAGTGGGTTAAAGTCTCTGCCTTCGGTTCAGGTCATGATCCCAGGGTCCATGGACTGAGCCCCACATCAGGCTCTCTGCTCAGTGGGGAGCCTGCTTCTCTTCCTTTCTCTCTCTCTGCCTGCTTCTGCCTACTTGTGATCTCTGTCTGTCAAATAAATAAATAAAATCTTAAAAAAAAAACACCTCATTTACTTAATTAAATTCATTCCAATCTTAACCACACATAAAATTCTTTCTTAAGAAAAAAAAAAAAAAAAAAAGACATAGAGGCCATCCAGGACTCAACAAAGATCAAAAACGGTAAAATTCTGCCAAAGAGAGTTTATACTCTGGACTTAATTACATGACTATTAAAAGATGTACAGACCGTCTAAGAGCAGTTGAAAAAAATGCCCTCTGTGGCACTGCGCCCACCCCAGTCTGTGGCAGCCAGGTGGGGCCTGCTTTTCTGGAGCGGGGTGGAACCATGGACCCTTCCTGTGCCCCAGGGTCCAAGGTTGCCCACATCTACCAGAGAACAAGAAAGCGTGAGCAGCAGTATGAAGGATTTTTAGACAACCTAAAGAAACATTTCTTTCCATTAGTAGCTAATGCTGGGCTGTTTGAGCATGGAATTCCTCTTTTGCTGGTTATTTATATCAATATTTGCTATAGTTATTTATATATTTTACAGTATTCTCCTTAAACAGAATATATATTTTCCACCTGTATACCTTCTGCTACGTTAAAGAGTAATGCATTTCTATGTATTTATCTTGTAACCACCCACCTTATCAGATTCACTAATTCGTTTTTTTTAATTAAGGAGTCTTGTTGGGCTCCCCCACCTTCAATTCTGCTGCCAGGAAAGAGATGTACTTTCAGTGTATCTTTTTTCTAAAGCTTATCACACATGTCTGGCTGTATTTGCTAGAAAGTCCAAGACAAAGTTACACCTACTGGCAGTAACAGTTGCTACTCTATCTGGGTCTTGATTTAAACTGGAATGATTCTGTTTCACTATACAGAGTAATTATTGCTCCTGGCTTTTGGTAGACAGTCTTTTTAATATTTAATAAATTTCTTACTTTCTTTCTTTCTTTTTTAAAAGAAATTTCCTTCTATTCCTGTCTTCCTTAGAGGTTTTCCTTTCTTCTTTTTCGTTTTGTCTTTTTTTTTTTTTAAGATTTTATTTATTTGACAGACAGAGATCACAAGTAGGCAGAGAGGCAGGCAGAGAGAGAGGAAGGGAAGCAGGCTCCCTGTTGAGCAGAGAGCCCAACTTGGGGCTTGATCCCAGGACCCTGAGATCATGACCTGAGCTGAAGGCAGAGGCTTTACCCACTGAGCCACCCAGGGGCCCCTGGTTTTTTTTTTTTTAAATCACTGGTGGCTTTTATCAAATGTCTTTATAACTTCTATTGTTGTGTGACCTCTCATGCAGTGGGATGACACCAGGGGTTACTGAGCAGCAGCAGAGTCCTTCCACTGTCCCACCTGTCTACGCTGGCGGTAGTAACAGAGAACTGCCTTCCCATCATGGCTCTGTCATCCCGCCTCTGTTCACACTCATAAAGAGAGGACTATGGTTTGCTTTTAAATAACCCGTATGAAGTTTTTATGGGAAAATCACGTTGGCTTCATAATTACTGTTCCAATTTCTTCTACTGAAACAGATCTAGGCAGGTTTTCCACTTCTTGGCACAATTTCGGTGCTGTGTATTTTATTAGGAAAGAAGTCATTTTTCCATTCAGTTTTCAAATATGTTGTCATTGAGTCGTATGTACGTAGTAACGTCTTAAACTTCTTTTAATCTCTCCTATTTCTGAAATGAAATCTTTCTCTTTCTTTTTTTAAGATTTTATTTATTTGTTTACTTTTAAAATTTATTTATTTGTCAGAGGGAGAGAGAGGGCAAAAGCAGGGGGAGCAGCAGGCAGAGGCAGAGGGAAAATCAGGCTCCCGGATGAGCAAGGAGCTCAATGCAGGACTTGATCTAGGACACCAGGATTATGACCAGAGCCAAAGGCAGAGGCTTAACAACTGAGCCATTCAGGCGCCCTTCCTTTCTCTTTCCTAATCTTGTTTCTCTTTGCTCTCATCTTACTGGGACTTATAATAAATTGGCTTATCTATTCTGTTGGCCTTCAAGAGACCTTTTTAGATTTTATTTGTAATTTCTACTATATTTTTCTTCTAAATTCAATTAATCTTGGCTTTTCTCCTTAATTACTTCCTCCTCCTAGTTTATTTTTGTCTATTTCTAGGTTCTTTCTCTAATTTTGTGAGGTAACTCTGGTGGTATTTTCACACTATTGAGGCCAGGAGAAGCCATATTCTCTGAAGGCAGGAGGATGCTCTACCACCTTTTATAGGTCCTAGGGTTTAAGCATAGACCAGGTTATGTAATCAGGGAAAGAGCAGCTCACAAAGCCTGATGTCTTGGCTCCCACGAATAGGAGGGCCCAGACAGAAGCCCACTTCAACTTTGGGATGTGGAGTCATTCAAGGAACTTCTCTTGGCCTTGATCCCAGCATCTGCCCAGAGAGAAAACTAGTAGTCCTGACCTTCCTAGTCTCATTCTCACCATGGCTGTCTACCTTTGCTGGATGTATCCCATACTTGCCATCCAACAGCGAGAAAAGGTCTTTAAAGGGAAATTAGCAATTCACTTGCCCCTACAAGTAAGGCTGTATCAGATGGGCCCTATGAAGTCCCAGTGATTACATTTCTGTGAAAACCCCAAAGTCGGCACAGGGTGGGGGGTGGTCCACATACCTGCAGGATCAAAGGGCAGAATCTCTCCCAACATCCCAAAGACGCCATCACTTTGGTCACGGTTTGGCCAGGTGTTATTTCTAGGTCCCTGCGGCTTCTGCCCCAAAACCTCCGACATCACATTATCCATATAGCTGCTCACCAGACCCAAGCTGTACAAGTCAGAACTGAGATCAGATATGCCAGGCCACTGGCCAAGAGGAGACAGACCTGCTCCGACTGGCTGGGCGGGCTGCTGGGCTGAGCCATGCACCCATTTCCCAGGGGCCCGAGGCTGGGGAGGGGGCTGCTGAGGTCCAATGGGCTGGAGCAGGTGTTGGTAGTACTGGACCTGGGGTTGTTGCTGCTTTGGGGATGGCTGCTGAGGTGCCAGGCCAGGCTGGGGGGTCAGAGGGGCATGGGCTCCAGCCTGGGGTGGCCGTGGTGGAGGGGGCACTGGTAGTGGTGGCTGCTGTGGCGGCATGGCTCCTGCCTTCTGTTCAGTCACCATGGCTGTGGCAGCAGAATTACGCCTTGTCACCAATGGGGAGCCCTGATGTGACTGGCCCATGTTAAAGCCCGAGAGAAAATCGATCACCTCCTGCATTTCCTGATCGGTTGGTAAGTTCATGCCCTTTTCGTCCTTGCCATCATCCCCTGGCAGGAAGTTGTCACGTCTCTCCAGGAGAAAACCATTGGCCATCTGATTACTGGAATTCTGTGCTGACTGTGAAGGGTCTGTAGTCCTAGGGAAATTACCAATGTTCAAAATGCTTTGTAATCTTGAATCAATATTGCTGGGCATTTTGGCCTTCTCTTCCGAACACCCAGCTATGAAGAGGTTTTTGGAAGGGGTATTTGGGATGGAATAATTTGTGCTGCTGCTAGAGCTGGTGCATGAAGCTTTCTTGGTGAACCGGGATGTCAGCTTGGAGAATGTCTTCTGCAGGCCGCCTGAGGATTTGTTCCCATTCCCAGAAGGAAGGTCAGCCTGATTCCCAAAATCGCAAATCTCCCTTTGAAGCTGGATCTGTATGCAGGGTAAAGCTTGTTCCCTATTTCAACAGAAACATATTAAAAATTAAAAAAAGACAAAATACAAAATGGATCTCTTTGCATCTAAAAAAGACTTAAAGGACAAAAACAGTCTCTCTAGTATCCTGGTGTCATGTACATCTATTTTATAGAGAAATAAAATGAAACCCCAGACTTTTAAGTGTTCATAAGACTGATCAAGCAGAGGGACGTGGGTAGAGGTAGGGCAGTGGGCAGAACTCAGTGACACCAAGCAGCACTGTTGTCTTGGCAAAGACAGTGCCAAGAACAGACGCTGGTTACTTCAGGGTTTTCCGAGAACTTTCCTAGTACTGAAAGAGAGCCCCAGAGATGGAAAGGGTGTGGGGCTGAGGCAGGCGACGGCTGCTGTGACCTGGGACAAACCACTGCAGTGTTCCGGGCCTTGGCACTTATGAGTTCGGAAAGGGATGTTCACTTGTGAGTTCGGCTGGATGTTCAAGGTCCCTACCATTCTGAAGTTCATAATTCCCCAGAGATGGTCTTGTGACTGTCAGCTGCTTTCAGATAGAAATAAATTTCATGTAGGATATTAAGTAAAATTTCTACACGTTTCTCTGGTCTTCGTTCATGAGGAGAGTATGAGTTGGGCTAAAATCCTTTTGATGGACTTACTCTCAAATGGTAAAACCAATGAAGGCAAACATGTTAAGTAACTGAGGAATCTGGATAAAGGGCAGAGAGCAATGCTTGGTATGAATGCAACTTACCAGTAAGTTCGAAATGATTCCAAATTTAAGTGACCAAAAAGTTCTCTTTCTTGCCTTACTTCCTCACAAAGGATCAGCAATGTGAGCATGCAGGAGACTGTACATGGGCACACTGTCCCTGACTATGGGTCCAAATGTGAGCTACTTCAGGTGATCAGCAGGGATACCCACCTCCCTGCCCTCCAGCGGCTGAGGTCCAGCACGGCTGTGTAGAGCACGTCCACCAGCCCCAGGGTTTTCTCAGGATCGAGGCTTCTCTGCAGCAGGGACATGGTAGCAGGGTCTTCCTTCAGGCACCTAGGCAGGAGGCAGGCCATGTCAGTCTGGGTGGCACTGCTCTGAGAAAGGGTCCCAAATAGGCTTTGTACAAAAGGCTACAATGTTTACATGCTTTTGGCACCAAATGAAAATCCAGTAATTAAAGACCAGTTAAGAGAATGACAAGGCTAACACTGGAACTTTCTGCTGCGAATGGGAAGAGAAAGCCACAAGGGCTGCGATCACCCTAGATTTCTAATTCTCTTGAGTCTGTTTGGTAGGAAGAGAAGGGTTCAGTGGAGGTGCTATGTTCTGGGGGCCCTAATGCCCTCTTACTGTCCACACTGGCTCCGCCCTTGACTTTCTGTTCTACTGTGTTCAGATTCTGGGATCTGACACCCTTTCCAAAACATCCTCGTCCCCAAGAAACTAAAGGTCAAAGGAGGGACATACCTGGACTCGCTGCAAACTTCAGGTAAGCAGCAAACATGGCCTTCCCCCATGAGTGAATGTTTTCCCTTTCCAAGCTGACCACTTCAGCCCGTATCCCCTCTCCTCCGAGCTCGGCCATCCCTGCTGCTTCTCCCCTTCTTTCCCATCACAACCCTCATGTCACCAAGAGGAGATCTGGTCCCTCTCCTTACCACTAATCCACCCCCTCGAGTGCCCATGCCTACACTACCAGCCTGCCCCTCTGGTCATGGTCAGGGTGGAAGATAAGGCCTGCTCTGCCACCGGCTGACTCTCTAGCTGAGCACTGCATGCTCTGTACCCTCCTGCTTTCCTGAGGACCCCTGCTCACCTAATGCCCCTGCCCCATGACATTCACCTGGGCCAACAAACTGGCCTCACAGACCAGCTTCTTTCTCTCAGCCCCACATTCCCCTCCAGATACTGTTAAGTTCCCTACTCCCCCTTTTAGCAAAACACTTTGTCTCCTCCTTTTCCTGACCTCCTAGTCTCACCTCACCCCACTCCTGCTGGGCTTTGGTCCCCATAACTCCACTAGAATAGCTTTTATCAAACACTTTTGATCTTGCCAGTGTCAGAGGTCAATTACCGGTCTCCATCTTACTCAATCTCAGCAACTTGTGCAATGCTTCTTTCCTCCCGCAGCACTATCATCTGTAGCTCGGTGACCCCAGACTTGCTCAACTTTCCTCCCACCTGGCTGGCAAGCTCCTTCCTGGTCTCCCCTGCTGACTCCTCCTGCTCTGCTTCCCCAACCTCGGTATGGTGTTGTGTCCTAGGCTTTGTTCTTTCTCCCCACAATGCTGCATCTTGTCCTGCAGCTGCACAGACTATCTTCCACGGAAGACTCAAATTTCCTTCACCAGCCAACCCCCTCCTCCCGAACCCCACTCTCCTGAATCTAACTGCACAATTGACATCTCTTGGGTGCATCTAACAGGCAGCTTGGTCAGCACAAGTGCTTCCTCGCCTCTCCATCAAAAACCACTCTGAAACCTATACACTTCCTCTGTAAGTACACAACACAGCCACCTACCCCAAACTTACACATCATCTCTGGCTACCTGCAACCCATGCCAGTCCACCAGCAAACCAAGCACTTCTCACACCTCTTTTATTACAGCTCTACTCCAAGAAACCACCAGCATCTGCGTCTCAGGACCAACCCGCCAGCTGGTCTCCTCTCCCCTGCTGCTGTCCCTCCCAGCCCACCCTCCACACAGAGGCAGAGTGAACCGGTAGCGCCAATCAGAACACATACCTTCCCTGTTTAAAACCCTTGAGCGGCATCCCGTCAGGACTGAAATAAAATCTAAACAACCCTTGGGGGTTTCTGTGACCTTATCCCTCCTGTCTCTCTGACCACACCTCTCTCCACTGTCACCTCCATTACCTTTGTCCCAGTCACAGGCTTTGGCTTGCTCCCTGAATATGATGGATTTGCCCACATCTCAGGACCTTTGCTTCTGCTGCTTCTGCCCAGCCTTCTCTCCTGAGAGCTGCTTCCCACCATTCAGGTCACAGTGCCCATTCAGGGTACCTCCACCAAGAGGCCTCTTCTGAGAGGCAGAACCAGGAAGATGTTGTCTGTCTGCTACTAGGCACTCTGGCAGATAAGTGGTAAAGTCGACAGCTTGCAAAGCCATCTAAGAAGGCAGTAACACTCCCCAGCGTGACTGAGGGCTTGCAAAGAAACAGGTCTCTGAGGATATGAGCCAGCCAGCCTCAGCAACACTGCGAAGGCCAAGCTCTGCCAGTGACCAACCAGACCCTGACTCCTGGGAGAGAATCTTGGCCAGTGGACCTGGCCAGGGTTCATGTACCCGAGTCTCTCAGCCTGGAATTCCTGATTATTAGGACATCTTTGCTCTGTGCTCCCAAGCCACTCCTGGCTGTGATTTGGCGGGTCACATATGTTTGCCCACTAGGAGAGCATTTGCTGGTCATGCAGAAAGAAGTACTACAGTTGCTGGGGAGAATAATTTTTCTTTCTGAAAATCAATAAATCGGCACTTTTATTAATTTATCAGTCCTGAGAGTTGATGGATAGAATCCCCTTAAGAGACGAAAACCATTCTTTTGGCAAATCACGTAGACTTGCTTAAAACCCTCTACCTGTTCTTAGAAAATCCCTTGGGGACACTGCAAGTCCTGGCTTCTGTGAGTCTCTCTTTATGACCACCCACCACGTCTCCAGCCGTGCCAGTTCACTCCTCAGAAATCCTTTCCCCATCTGCTCTCTCCATGGCCAGCTCTTTTCCAATGTCTTATCTTCAAGGAAGGACCCTTCGTGACTGGCCTCATCCTAAACAGCCTCCCCTCCCCAGCACCACCTCTGTCATTCTCCATCATATGACATTATTCTGCTCCTAGCCCCTCAAACATGTGCTAGGGTTTGAACTGAGCTCTTATGATTGCTAGCTGTCCCCTCACCATCCCTCCCATTACAAAGTCAACTCTGCTAGGGACAGAGAGCCCATCTGTCTTGCTCATACTTAAATTCCCAGAGCCCAGGCAGTGTCTGCCACATAGAAGGTATTTAGTAAGTATTTGTTGAAAGAAAGAATGGATGGACTAAAATAAGACAGTTAAAAAATCTAAATAAGGGATTACTTAATTTGGAAAAAAAAACATATCTGGCAATGGGACACTCCACTTTATTAAACGCAAAGCATATAATAAATTCTTGACTGCCTTTGTTAACTATTTCATTTTTCTGAAGGTGGAGTAAAGCAATCACTTCTTTTGGCATTCTTCTCAACAAGCACATAGTTTATACTTCGAAAGAAACAAAAATATGTATTTTGAAAGCTCTGTACTTTTACCAAAAGCAACCACCAGAGGGAGCCTCCCCAAGAAATTATAGTCTATAAGGTCTTTTGTGGTGGTTCAATGAATTACAAAGAATGAATTACTCTCAATGAATTAGTCATGATACATGGAGAGTTCTGGAAGTAAACTGCAGTGTTCACCATTTTAGTACTAGTTATTTATATTCACTCAATTATTCAAAAATTCAAACTATTTTCTCTAAAATGAGAATCCTGGTTAAGTTTAGTATTTTTCAGTAAGAACCTGAGTTGGAAAACAAATTAAGAATTCAGGGACACTTAGGGCACCTGGGTGGCTCAGTGGGTTAAGCCTCTGCCTTCAGCTCAGGTCATCTCAGGATCATAGGCTCCACGTTGGACTCTCTGCTCAGCAGGGAGCCTGCTTCCCCCTCTCTCTCTCTGCCTGCCTCTCTGCCTACTTGTGATCTCTCTCTGTTAAATAAATAAAATAAAATCTTAAAAAAAAAAAAATTCAGGGACACAAAAATCTTACAGAAAAGTGAGCTTTTGGTATGTTGTTTGATAGGAATGGAGAAATCTATATAAATTAACAATAAGTCATCTCAAAAATCAAATAAAAAACTTAGTGTGGGAGGAAACTGAAAGAAGAGAGGTTTTGGGACATGAAGTAAACTTCTCACCCTCACCTCATATATCAACAAGTCCTAAGACTTTGGCAGAGTCTATCACTGGACCCTCACATTTCAAGGAGAAACGGTTTAAATAAAACTCCAGTGTGGGGCGCCTGGGTGGCTCAGTAGGTTAAAGCCTCTGCCTTTGGCTCAGGTCATGATTCCGGGGTCCTGGGATCGAGCCCCACATTGGGGTCTCTGCTCAGTGGGGAGTCTGCTTCCTCCTCTCTCTCTGCCTGTCTCTCTGCCTACTTGTGGTCTCTGCCTGTCAAATAAATAAATAAAATCTTTAAACAAAAACAAAAAAACAAAACTCCAGTGTATGACCCAGATACCATCCTGGTCCATACAGGAACCAAGCTTGCCATCATGCTTTACTCCCTCTCTTTCTTCCTACCAAAATGTTTCAAAATTTTTCTATATGGTTAAATACTCATTCATGTCATCTTTTTTTTTTTTAATTTTCAAAAGATTTTATTTATTTATTTGACACAGAGAGAGAGATCACAAGTAGGCAGAGATGGTTGTGGTGGGGGGAAGCAGGCTCCCCGCTGAGCAGAGAGCCCGATGCAGGACTTGATCCCAGGACTCTGAGACCATGACCTGAGCTGAAGGCAGAGGCTTAACCCTCTGAGCCACCCAGGCGCCCCTCATATCATAATCTTAATAACAGAAGTCTTCCAACACTTTCAACAGTTCAGTTTTTGCTATTTATTAATAAAATTATGATGCTGCTCTGTTAGCTGGATCTATGCACATCACAAGGATAAATCCCCAGAGGCAGAACTGTAGAACTCCTGAGGTCAGATTTCTTATTTTAGGCTTCTGATACACTGAACTGCCCTCCAGAAAGACCGTGTGATTTATCCACCTCCTGTGCCTGTTTTTGCACAGTCTGGCCAAAACCTTTATATTTTTATTTATTTTTTAAAAAAATTATTTATTATTCTAAAACAATTAAAAAACATCTAGGCAAAATGACATCATATTGTTTCTTTACTCATCTTATCAGGTGAGGTTACACATTTTCTTCATCTATTTGTTGACAGCTGTGCTGTTTACCTTATTTTTTGTCTACCTATTCATGCACCTTGCCCATTTTCTTACTCCTTTGTAGGAGCTTCTGTTTTAATAAACTAAGAAGAGGGGCACCTGGGTGGCTCAGGGGGTTAAAGCCTCTGCTTTCGGCTCAGGTCATGATCACAGGGTCCTGGGATCAAGCCCCGAATCTCGATTTCTGCTCAGTGGGGAGCCTGCTTCCTCCTCTTTCTCTCTCTGCCTGCCTCTCTGACCACTCGTCATCTCTGTCTGTCAAATAAATAAATAAAATCTTTAAAAAATAAATAATAAAATGAACCAAGAAGAATACTTTATCTATTGTAAATTTATAAATGTAATTAAATAATAAAAAATAAAAATGGCTCAGTCTGTCCCCACGCTTCTAATGGCACGAGCTCAAGATCATCAGGGTTGTTACTGGAACAAAGGAGGAGAAGGGATTCTATGTTCTATGCTCAGCTTTAGAGAAATACTGGTGACTTAAGGAAAATGAGGTACTCTGTTCAAAAGCTGTGGACCCGGTAATAAAGAGAAGATAATTTTGGTCATTATGAACCATGAGTACATAACATTTTACTTATATTATTGGTCAAAAAGACTATTTTTCAGACATCTTGACTTCCTTCTCATGGACCGATAACCACTCCCCGTGTACCCGCCCAAGTAGCAAGACCTGACATGCCACCTAATATGGGGCTTGTCCAAAACAAAACAATCTTTTCAAAGATGTGTACACTTCAATCAGAGCCTAGGCTTGTGTTAATAGAAGAGTCACGCTACCATGTGGACGGGACTTGAACCACAATTCTGGAGCCCTCTAAGCTGATCTGGGGGGCATATGCTTCTTTATTTTCAATCTGTGCTGTGTCAACTACCACCTAAGAAAGAGAAAGAAAAAAACAACAATCAGCTTTCCGAGAGGCAAACGGATCACAAACAAATCTAATACATGAACCTACTGATGTGAGTGACTCTGGCAAGGCGGTCATGCAGAGGCCACTCCAGAGCCTCAGGAAGACAAGCACAAGTAATAAAGATGACTGAAGACAGTTATACTTCAATGAGCAGAAACCAAATTCTGGGTGTAGGATGTACTGAACTTTGTAAGGACTTTCAGTACTTTTTCCAAACCATAAATATGTTAATTAGGAATTATTTTGTTTCCTTTAGGTTTTTTTTTTCACTTTATGCACTTGAAAGAAGTAAAACCATCATTAAAAATCTAACCACAGCTTCAGAAAAGTCCATTTATAATGACTGAATACAAGCTAGAAGTGGATGAAGCTCTTTTTAATGGATCATTTTATTCTCAGCCATCAATAAAAACATAATTAGTTCAGAAAGGTAAAGATGAGGGGCGCCTGGGTGGCTCAGTGGGTTAAAGCCTCTACCTTCGGCTCAGGTCATGATCCCAGGGTCCTGGGATTGAGCCCCGCATCAGGCTCTCTGCTCCAGGGAGCCTGCTTTCCCCTCTCTCCCTGCCTGCCTCTCTGCCTGCTTGTGATCTCTCTGTCAAAAAAATAAATAAAATCTTTAAAAAAATAAAAAAATAAAAAGAAAGTTAAAGATGATTCTTCTTTCACTGATTTCTTCTGTTCTTTTCTTGCCCTTTTTTTTTTTTTTTTTTTTAAAGAGAGAGAGAAAAAGAGAATGCATGAGCAGGGCGTAGGTAATGAGGGGCAGAGAGAAACAGAGAAGCCCAAACAGGCTCCATACCCAGCATGGAGCCTAACGTGGGGCTGTATCTCACAACCCTGAGATCATGACTTGAGGCAAAATCAAGAGTCAGAGGCTCAACTGACCGAGCCAACCAGATACCCCAATGATTTCTTCTTATTTGGAATAGAGTCTTTAACATTACACAGATGATGTAGTAGCCTAGGTAGAGATTTTGACAAAATGATGAATATATTTTCAAATAACTAAAAGAATTTAAGAAAATAAGCCTAAAGCACTTTAAAAATAAATCTTTTATGGGGCACCTGGCTGGCTTAGTCGGTGGAGCATCTAACTCTTGATCTCAGGGTCATGAGTTCAAGCCCCACATTGAGTATAGAGATTACTTAAAAATAAATAAATAAATCTGCTATATTGCCAAAGTCATGCAAAGCTGCTTATTTTGACTCCAAATTCAGCCTCTAATGGAGCTGATTTCCACTGCTGCAAACAGAATTCCCAGAGCTGGTCTGCAATGTCCTTTGGAAAAGACTTCCTGTCCAAGTAATAGCCATTGTTAGACCAGGCAGGTGTTTCCTCTCTACGCCCATCTGCAGAGCCATAATCTAAAGGTTCTTTGTCAGTCGCACACAAAGGTGCCCTGGGAGCAAGGAGTAAGGAACTGGAAGAAGTTTCTGCTCTCGCAATAACATGGGAATTTTTTTTTTTTTTAACCTACAGTGTTTTCCCAGAACAGTTTGTGTCCTTCTGCCTTACTTTACTCACTCCTTTTTGGAGAACTTATGCCATGGTTCAACTAGTTTCAGCTAAAATGACCTCTGGGAGTATGGATCAATTTCCTAGAGGCAGTAGGCTCTGACATACTTCAGCAGGGGGATCTCCTGCTTACTCCTTATTCCTTCTCTTAGGGGTTCCTGTAGTAAGAACTAGAACCTAAAGGAAGCATAAGTCACCTGGCCCTATCCAAGGCAGCGCACCCCTGAGCTAGGGTACCTGAGCCCTCACCCACGTGAAACAAGAGGACAGCATCCTCCCCACGGCTCCATTCATGAATAAAGTAGGAATTAAAGTAAGAAACAGTTCTTTAAACTTTCTTAATCTTGAATTAGTCTGCTTTAACCTCTGACTAAAATGCTGTATCTTGGGGTGCCTGGGTGGCTCAGTGGGTTAAGCCTCTGCCTTTGGTTCAGGTCATGATCTCAAGGTCCTGGGATGAAGCTCTCGGCTCAGCTGGGAGCCTGCTTCCCCCTCTCTCTCTGCCTGCTTCTCTGCCTACTTGTGATCTCTGTCTGTCAAATAAATAAATAACTAAAATCTTTTAAAAAAATAATAAAATGCTGTATCTTTTCAAAAAGTAGCCATTTAATTCTAGAAAGTAGAATTAAGTATGTAAGGTTATATGGGTCTTAGATGCCAAACAAAAAGCTAGATGGTGATTTCAGATGTTGATTTCCTGATCCGGTCCAACTCTGGCAGAAGTTACCCTTCTCTCCAAAGGTGAAAGGACTAAACTTACTTCATAGCCAAGAAGAAGAGAAACAGAGCTGGGATACAAAGTGACTGGTCAGGGGACGACTTACACCATGGCGGTTTCTCAGAGGAGGTGGTATTTGAGCTGACATCAGGAAGCTAAAGAGTAAGTCACATAAAGCCTAGAGAGGAGGAGTCTTGGGTAAAAGGAGCAGCCAAGTGCAAATGCCTGAGACAGGAAGAAGCCTGGCACATTTGAGACCCCACTGTCACTCCAGGGTAGGTGAGCCAGGTAAAGAGGCCCTCCCTGTCAGATCATTACGGATGTTGTTTTCTTTAAAATGAGGAAAACCTACAATATCATTTTGGAGCTAGGATCCTGGAAAATACATACCATCAATCTATAAAAGGAATCAAAAGGGCTTTTTAATGCTGCTGTTCTTTTACCTTCTCCACGTGGTCTGTACCCTGCAGGACTGGTGAACTTTCAAAAATGATTCAGTATTTACACACCTGTGCCCACACCACGTGCCCCATGCTGGACACACGGCTCCTGGCTCTCTCTCCCCTGCATCCCACACTGACCACTCACCAGTCCAGCCTGGCCAAAGAGCAGCTGCACGGCAGTCTTGCAGGCGCCCCGCCATGTGGACGGGCACACCTGGTTCAGTACTTCGGTCACAGGAAGCTCATCCCTGGGTGTGATTCCATTGTAGCAGCCCGCCTCCTTGATCAGCTGTAACATCGTATGCTACGGATTAAGAAGACAAGAGCTCACTGCCCAAGATAAAGCTGTGCAAGATTCTCAAATGTGTCGAAATGAATGGACAGGTACACAGCAGTCCTCCAGAAAAATGCACTTTGTTTCAGTGCACCTCCCATCACATCATTTTCATGTCTCAAGCAATTGTCATCAGATACCCTCAGAGAATATGGATACACGTGCATTAATATGTGCATGTGATTTCTATACTAGCACAAAATACAGCATCATATAGCCATTTGCTGATGCAAATTGGTGAGGAATTTGGAAATTCTGAATCCCTCTAAATAAGGAGACAAAATCATCTGGTAAAAACAAATACCAATGAAAACCTCAACTTTATTTTGGATGACCAAGTGGTCAGGTATGCAGGCTCTGGAAACAGACTGTATAACCTCAAATTCCAGTCTCCTCCTTTCTGGCTGTGTGAGCTCGGCCTTAGTTCCTCTAGCTGTTGAACAGAACAGAGCAGCGCCCACCTCAGGGTGAGCTTTAAACGAGACTGCGCACATGAACCCTTGGTGCCATGCCCGGCACACAGGACGGCCCACGAACAGTCATAGTCACTACAGTAGTATGACAAGACTTCTTATTTAATTTGCAGAAGTCCACTAAAACATCAATCATAAACAGTATTTTATAATGTACTTTCAAAACACTTTATGTTAAACATTTAACCCAACTATGAATAAAACCCAGCAAATGTCTCATTAAGGTAAGTCACCACAGTCTGCTTTTAGACACCAATTTACTAATACCTTCTGTCTTGACTTCAGTTTTGTTTCTTAGTATCTATTTTTTAAAAGCCCCTGAAGAACTGTTTCCACGTTCACACCCACTTGCTGAAACCCCATGGAAAGCTACCGTCTTAAGTTTCAGGTTGTCAGCAGCCGATTCGTTGAAGGAGACGCCCTTCAGGAAGTGTGATCCTATCTGCACGGGGACAGTGGGAAGCTCACACTGCATGGGCTGGGGGGGGTCTGCCGCCGCCCTGTCTGCTGTGCCTCAGCTTCGCTGCAGCAGCCCTGTGAGAGGTTTGGAGAGAGGGGAGGAGAGGAGAGGTGACCCACGGCACACCAGCCCCAGATACCAGGCTCACTTGGGGTGGCAGGTCTGCCACCCCACAGCTCCCTAGAGCAACCAGAGAGGAAAACATACCTGTAAACTGGCTTCAATTGCCTTTGGATTCAGGTGGAAACCAGCTTTCATTGCATATTCACAGTGGCCTAAACTTTCCAGAGCTATTTTATAAGCCTGCAAAGAAATTGTTTTGTGAAGAATCAAGATTATACAGATTATAAAATGACAACGTCCAGTGACAACAGAAATATAAAAGTTCTATAGTTAATTAAAAGGCTTCGGGCCAACTACCATCTTACTATTCTTTCCAATTGGCTCAACATCCCAACTTGAACTCCCTCCCCTGTTCCTGCCCTTGGATAACTACGTGCCAGTTCTAAAACACTGACCTGCAAAGCACTGTCGATCTTCACGTTCAGTTCTTTGAGCTGGTGCTCAGGAATCGGCGCGCTCTGAGAACAGAAGAGCTGCTGAACCTCAATGCCTGCCAGGCGGCCATCACAGCCTCTTTCCCTCAGTCTGGATGTCGCCTGCAACAAGAAACAGTGGCTGGTAGGTGACAGAGAATGTGAAAGGCATGAGCAATATTTAGAGAACAAGAAACAAAAA